>NC_068452.1:31106478-31181478 GCF_023373465.1 Oncorhynchus keta | reverse complement strand
AGGTAGAGAGACACAGGCACGTGTGTGTGTGTCTGCGTGCACATATCTGTGTGTGTTTGTGGGCGAGTGATACCTGCGTGTGTATGTGGGTGTTTGTGTGATGCCTGCCAGCGTGTGTGTGTGTGTTAGAGAGAGTGGGCGGTAGTGAGCACCAGATTGGGCTCACTGTGCTTCTTGTACCCGGGGTCATGATGTATAATCACTTGCCTTCAAACCATTACCAATACGCACACACACACACACACACACACACACACACACACACACACACACACACACACACACACACACACACACACACACACACACACACACACACACACACACACACACACACACACACACACACACACACACACACACAGACCAGGTGTGTGTTGTGCCTAAGCTTTCAATGGGTCAAATTGCAGAGCAGGTGGGCACACTCACATATACACACATACCCCACTAACACATAGAAGTAAACACACACTCATATATACACACACCCCACTAACACATAGAAGTAAACACACACTCATATATATACACACCCCACTAACACATAGAAGTAAACACACACTCATATATACACACACACCCCAATAACACGTAGAAGTAAACACACACTCAAAAATACACACACCCCACTAACACATAGAAGTAAACACACACTCACATATACACACACACCCCACTAACACATAGAAGTAAACACACACTCACATATACACACACACCCCACTAACACATAGAAGTAAACACACACTCATATATATACACACACACCACTAACACATAGAAGTAAACACACTCACATACTCAATCAAAGGCATGTACAGTTGGCACACTAGCACAGTTCGTATTGAATATGGATGTTACTCTGCAGATCATTGTGCAGAGTGCCAGGATTCCTGGTCATATTGTTTGTAGCCCTTTACACTCGTACCAACATGCAGGATGAAAATGGAAGGTTTGGGATGCAGTTACTGTACAGTATCATGCTATACATGACATCAGAGTTCTGGCTCTGTGCTTCACAGTGCTGTATGGGTTTTGACTGACAGCCATTCTGAACTTGAGCACCAGGCGTGACAGAGGTTTCCTCAATCACTCCCAGTAATTGGGCAACTTTTGCAAAAGTGTTGTCTGAGTGAGGGAAATGCTTTAAAGTACGAGGACTCAATGTATTGTGAAAGATGAGACGTTGAGGATTATAATGCTGCTTTAATTTCATACACATCACATTTCCAAATCGTAAAACTCATGTCATATACAGTGTCAGTGTTTATGATCACTATGTTTGATGTACAGTTACCAGATGACATGGCATCATACCCTGGTTGTTCTGAACAGAAGGAGACGGTGTTTGTTGTATTGTGAAGAACATTTGCCGTAGACCACACATCTGAAGACACCCATGACTCCATTTAATGCGCAACAAAATTACTATCTACTTCTATGAATTGCATTGTGAAAGCCTTTAAGATCATCTTTTATAATGTAGCTAGTCATGTTGGCAAGCTTTCAAATCATGCCCACCTGACCCAGATTGTGATGAGTTAATGGACCCTTTTTGGATTGTGTAAACAACAACAGTAATTTTGTCCAGGCGTGGATGCAGGGCTGTGTTCAAATCAACTACATGTGTGCCTGAACGTTGTGTCCTTATCTTTAGTCTAATAATTGTCCCATAATCTCCAAGCTGTTCCCTTTTCATTTTTACCTTGCATATGCTTTCCATATTACTTCTGTCGGAAACATTTCAATTTAGCCCTATCCATATAGGCCAATTCCCACCAGTGTAAAGGGTTAACCCCACTACTATTTTTATCATGGTAACCATCCTATTTCTAGTGGCGGTTTGAGAAAAGCTAATCGAGAGCCTGAATTGTAGCAAAACAGCCAAGGGTGGAATATCATCCGTCCTGCTGTTGGGCTCATTTTAATTTCCATTCAAGACGCTAACCAAAGTGGATTAGGACGGCCTGTTTTCTGCATGCAATCTCCTCTTAAACCCCCAAAAGATTGTTTCAGCACATATTCATGAATAAAGAGCGACTTTAAGGAGATTTGGCATCTGGGCTCTTATTGACCTGGCTATATGGTTTTCGCTGGGCTATCTCCCAGCCCAGGGGAAGGATTTAGTCTGCCTAGGAAAACCTCCTATTTCTCCTCACGTAAAACTCCAATGAAAGCCACCTGGCGACCTCTGTGTGTCTGCGCTGAGGAGATGAAACTGTAGTGACCTATAGCCATTCACAGGAGCCAGGAGTTAAACGCTGTGGATCTGTCTCCCAGGCTAGAGCTCTCACTGGCAGGGTCGCTGGCATCAGAGGTCACATGGTTTCATAAGACCCACACGTAACCAGGGATGTGAGAGGGCGTTGTATAGGAAGGAGTATGTCTAAGTGTGATAGGGTATAGCTTTGTGTGTGCCGTTTTGTGTCCATGTTTATGTTAAACAATAATATCGGAATAATAATATTCTATTATATATAATAGGTGTACAGGTGTGCTAGAATGTAGAGGAATAGGTGTGTTTTATGTATGAGTGTGTCTACAAAGCGTTACCACACTGGACCCTTACATGTATTTGAAGACCTTTCCATCAACTGTCCACGCCAGTCCTCTGCTGTGTCTGTGTTCACACACAGGTCGGTGCCTGCAGCCATGCTGGTTGAAGTGCTGAGTGTGGTAGTGGGTGGTTCAGGTGGCTGACTCCTGTGTCGGTGTTGAATTGTCTTTGTTGAGCAGGTCATGTGGAGGTCTCCATTCACCATGGTGACAGATGTAGGGAGGCATGCGCATCGCTATAAGTGGGGATTCTTGTTATGCATCGATCAAATTAGACCGTGGCCGTGCGTGAGAATGTTCATTTAAATGTCAACCCTCATATCGACAGACCGTATGAAGTATGGAGAATTTGGCGGAATTATTGGGGTGTCTGATGCCGTTTTTCTTTCTTTGACGATGGCAGCAGCCGGTAGGAAGCTGATTCTAGGGTCGGCTTCGTCATGTCAAGTCAATATTCCAAACGGGAAATAGACAATATTCTTATATGGGATTAGAATGAAATGGTTCAGTGGTGATCCTGCTCTCATCGTGTACATACCATCTAGAGATGTCACGTGACTCCACAACGCCACAGACATACACCATTCCACTACTACTAATATAGCTAATCCATTGAATAATTCAGCAAATTGAGTCGATGTAAACTTTCGCTATTGGAGAGAAACAAAATCAAGCATCAGTTCTCATTCTCTCAGTGTTATGATATGAATTACATTACTGCTGCTGGGTTTGATGTGTTGAATCATTGTGTGAGCGAATAACAAAAGGGTTTCTGCCGTAGTGCTGTTTGAGAGTCAGTTAGTGAGGCACCTGACACTTCCCTCTTATTGTCTCCCACCTAATAGAAAACAATTAGCCCAAAGGTTGTTTTACATGGCAGTACATGATACACTTCAATTATTCCATTGTGTCTATTTCTATTCTGAATGGCGCTGGTGATTGGAATTGTCTTTCCTAAGGCACAGCGCTGTCAACCTGTCACAGCCATCCTTCCTGCGAAAGCCCTGGAATAGACGACGAGGCAGCCGGGTCATTGACGTCAAATGAACGCTGCCTGCCTTTCTGCATGTGTCCAATGATCAGAGAGACCCGGGTTACAGGAAACAGTTTACATGTTCCATCTCATTATGTCTCTCCTGAGAATAGGAGCCTGACGTTGACTGTGGTATCAGTATAGGTTTGAGCTGGGGACGTTTCTGAATCAGAGTATTTTGACTCTATACTGGCTTTCATTTCATCACACATCATCACCTTTTCCCTGGGAGCTCATTTGTTACCATGAATCCAACTATACCTGAACCATGCCAAATGAAAAAAATATGCACGCACGCACACACACACACACACACACACACACACACACACACACACACACACACACACACACACACACACACACACACACACAGACACAAAAACACAGAGTGAGACAGCAGTGAGCCAGTAGTTTCCTGTGGGCCTGGAGGGGAAACCATGTTCTAAGGCCAAGGCAACGTCTCCCTGATGGAGAATAGTCCTCTGTCACTCAGCATGATCAACGCTACCAGCAGCAGTAAGTCTGCAGGTAGTAGAATAGAATAGAACCATGTGTAATCCATAAGGACATGCTGTTGCTTTATACTGACACACCAGTACTTCAATACTAGTAATAGAAGTGTCTATGAGGTTCTATGTGTTCTGTCTCTGTGTGTATAGGAGGCTGTGTGTCACGTCTAATCAAGGTGGGTGGAATCAGGCGCAGAGAGCAGATAGCGATATGAAAGTTTATTCTCCGGTGAACAAGAAACACGGTCAACCCAATACACACAGGGTGAACAATCCAACACAGGATAAAAGACGAACCGGAGAATAAGAACACAAGATACACCGACAGACATAGATGACAAATAAACAATCCCACACAAAACAAGGGCGGGACAACCTACTATATATACAGACACTAATAAACTAAACAACACACAGGTGAAACCAATCAGACAAAACCAACAGATACACGTAAAGGGATCGGTAGTGGCTAGTAGGACGGTGACGACGAAGTCGTGACAGTACCCCCCCTGACGCGCGGCTCCTGCAGCGCGCCGCCACCGTCCTCGAGGACGACCCGGAGGACGAGGTGCTGGGCGATCCGGGTGGAGGCGGTGGAATTCTATCAGGAGAGAAGGGTCCAAAATGTCCCTCACCGGAACCCAGCATCTCTCCTCTGGGCCGTACCCCTCCCAGTCCACGAGGTACTGTAGGCCCCCCACCCGGCGTCTCGAATCCAGAATGACTTGAACTGTGTACGCCGGGGACCCCTCGATGTCCAGAGGGGGCGGAGGGACCTCAGGCACCTCACCTTCTTGCAGGGGACCAGCCACCACCGGCCTGAGGAGAGACACATGAAACGAGGGGTTAATACGGTAATAACTAGGAAGTTGTAACCTGTAACACACCTCGTTTATTCTCCTCAGGACTTTGAACGGCCCCACACACTGCGGCCCCAGCTTCCGACAGGGCAGGCGGAGGGACAGGTTTCGGGTCGAGAGCCCGACCCTGTCCCCCGGTGCAAACACGGGGGTCTCACTGCGGTGCTGGTCAGCGCTCCTCTTCTGCCATTCTCCCGCTAACCGTAATGAGTCCTGAACGGCTTTCCAGGTGTCCTTGGAGCGCTGTACCCATTCCTCCACCGCAGGAGCCTCGGTCTGACTCTGATGCCATGGAGCCAGGACCGGCTGGTAACCTAACACACACTCAAAAGGAAACAAGTTAGTAGAGGAGTGGCGTAAGGAGTTCTGGGCTAGTTCGGCCCATGGAACATACCTTGCCCACTCACCAGGCCGGTCCCGACAATAGGACCGCAGAAACCTGCCCACATCCTGGTTTATGCGCTCCACCTGCCCATTACTCTCGGGGTGAAAACCTGAGGTTAAGCTAACCGAGACCCCTAGTCTCTCGATAAACGCCCTCCACACTATGGATGTGAATTGGGGACCCCGATCAGAGACGATGTCCTCAGGCACCCCATAAACAAAGCCTCAGCAGTCTGCAGGGCCGTAGGGAGACCGGGCAACGGAATGAGGCGACAGGACTAAGAAAACCGATCCACAACGACCAGGATCGTAGTACTTCCCTGGGACGGGGGAAGGTCGGTAAGAAAATCCACCGATAAGTGTGTCCACGGCCGTTGTGGAACGGGGAGGGGTTGTAATTTCCCTCTAGGCAGGTGCCGAGGAGCCTTGCTCTGAGCACACACTGAGCAGGAGGAGACATAAAATCTCACGTCTTTAGCCAGTGTGGGCCACCAGTATCTCCCTCTCAGACTCTGCACTGTCCTCTTGATACCAGGATGACCCGAGGAGGGAAGAGCATGAGCCCACCGAATCAGCTTGTCCCGGACCACCCTCGGCACGTACTTGGTCCCTACTGGACAGTTAGGAGGAGCCGGCTCTGACCGTGAGGCCCTCTCTATCCCAGCGTCCACCTCCCATACCACCGGTGCCACGAGACATGACGGTGGAATGATGGGAGTTGGCTCAACTGACCGTTCCTCGGTATCATAGAGGCGAGACAGTGCGTCAGCTTTGGTGTTTTGGGAGCCTGGCCGATATGTGAGGGTAAACTGGAACCTGGTAAAAAAACATGGCCCATCTAGCCTGACGTGGATTTAGGCTCTTAGCTGCCCGGATGTACTCGAGATTACGATGGTCAGTCCAGATGAGAAAAGGGTATTTAGCCCCCTCAAGCCAATGTCTCCACACCTTCAGAGCCTTGACTACAGCTAACAACTCCCGGTCCCCCACATCATAGTTTCGCTCCGCTGGGCTGAGCTTGCTCGAAAAGAAAGCACACGGGCGGAGCTTGGATGGCACGCCCGAGCGTTGGGACAGCACGGCTCCAACCCCAGCCTCGGACGCATCCACCTCCACTATGAATGCTGAAGAGGGGTCCGGATGCGCCAACACGGGCACATTGGTGAACAGCTCCCTCAGATGACTGAAAGCTCTGCCCGCCTCTGCTGACCAGCGCAAGCGCACCGGTCCTCCCATCAGCAGTGAGGTGATGGGAGCAGCCACCTGACCAAAACCCTGAATAAACCTCCGGTAGTAATTGGCAAACCCTGAAAACCACTGCACTTCTTTCACCGTGGTCAGAGTCGGCCAATTACGCACGGCTGTAACGTGATCATCTTCCATCACCACCCCGGAGGTGGAAATACGATACCCCAGGAAGGAAACGGACTGTTTGAAAAACTCACATTTCTCCGCCTTGCAATACAGGTCATGCTCCAGTAGTCGCCCAAGTACCTTACGCACCAGAGACACATGCTCCGCGCGTGTGGCAGAATAGATCAAGATGTCATCAATGTACACTATCACTCCCTGCCCGAGCAGGTCTCGGAGAATCTCATCTACGAAGGATTGGAAAACGGCTGGAGCATTCTTCAACCCGTATGGCATGACGCAGTCCTCATAATGACCAGAAGTAGTACTAAATGCGGTTTTCCACTCATCTCCTCCCCGGATACGTACCAGATTATACGCGCTCCTCAGGTCCAGTTTTGTGAAGAAGCGCGCCCCGTGAAATGATTCCATTGCCGTAGCGATGAGAGGTAGTGGGTAACTAAACCCCACTGTGTTGGAATTTAGACCTCTATAATCAATACACGGACGCAGACCTCCATCCTTCTTCTTCACAAAAAAGAAACTCGAGGAGACGGGTGATACGGAGGGCTGAATGTACCCCTGTCCCAGCGATTCAGAAACATATGTTTCCATCGCAACTGTCTCCTCCTGGGACAATGGATACACGTGACTCCTAGGAAGTGCAGCGTTTTCCAGAAGGTTTATCGCGCAGTCCTCTCGACGATGATGTGGTAATTGGGTCGCCTTCCCTTTACTAAAGGCGATAGCCAAATCGGCATATTCAGAGGGAATGCGCACGGTGGAAACTTGGTCTGGACTCTCCACCGTAGTCGCGCCAACGGCAACTCCTATACACCTACCTGAACACTCCTCTGACCACCCCTTAAGAGCCCCCTGTCGCCAGGAAATCACTGGGTTGTGTTGAGCTAACCAGGGAACCCCCAACACCACTGGAAACGCAGGTGAATCTATAAGGAACAGGCTAATCTGCTCCTTATGATCACCCTGCGTTACCATGTCCAGCGGCACCGTAGCCTCCCTAATTTCTCCTGATCCTAATGGTTGGCTATCTAAGGAGTGCACGGGGAAAGGTCGATCTAACGACACCAGGGGAATCCCTAGCCTTAACGCAAGACCAAGATCCATAAAATTCCCAGCAGCGCCAGAATCTACTAGCGCCTTATGCTGTAGAGAGGGGGAAAACCCAGGGAAAGAAATCAATACAAACACATTACCGACAGGAAGGTCTGAATGAGTTTGGTGCTTACTCACCTGGGGTGATTGAGCAGTGTTCCGCCTGTCCTCCCGACTCCTAGACGAGTTCCTCCAGCACCGGTCGGACGTGTGCCCTCGTCGACCACAACTGGTGCAGGAGGACACTCCTCCTCCGGTCCCCCTCAAAGCCGTACCTCCTAATTCGTGACACTGTGTGTCCACTGTGTGGAAGTCGTGACACTGTGTGTATAGCACACACCAATACATGTTGGTGTGTGTGGATGAGGTTATTTCACCTATCTGTGGATAGTATCCCAGTTATCCCAGTCCTCTGTGCTAGTGTATGTTACTAGCTGGTTGGTCCCTGGGCTAACTGGGTTTGTGTCAGGGGCAGTATGGTGCTGGAGAGGCTGGGTGTGGGCAGGCTGGCAGCCGTGTCCAGTCCCTGGCTCCTCTCTCCTACTAGAGCTCCATCAGGGAGACTGAGCCTTGGCTCAGACTGCCGGAAGTAGCAGCAGGAGAGACACATGGCAGTATGTTTCCCTAGCTCAGTGATTGTGCATGTATGTGTGTCTATTGTAGGCTACATACATCATGTACCTGCTTGTTTAATTCTGCCTATATATGAATGTGTTGTGCTTGATGTGTTTCGAGTGCACATACTGTATGTGTGTGTGTGTAAACGGGTGTGGCCGGTGGCTCTGTGTTCCTCTGTATTCCTCCTCTCTGCGTGTGTTGTGGAGCTCTGCGGCGCTGCGCCAGGCGTTGCCTGAGACCAAGGAATGTCCTTTCGGCCCAGCAGTGTCCCCTCACACCTCCCTCCCACGGCCCGGCGGGGCAGCAGGCACCTCCACACAACACTGGCCAGCAGACCGGACGCCTCGGCCAGCCTGGGCCCAGTTAGACAGGTCAGTGCCACCTGGTCAAGGTCAGAAAGACAGAGGAACAACATGGTAGCCAAGGACAGAGCCCGACACATAGAAGGTATAAGGCAGTCATTATTTTCTGTTATACTGTTATATATCACGTAATATTTAGTTGTGTAATATTTGCTGTGCTAGTCAGTTCTGTTCCTTCTATCTCTATGGTCAGGATAGAAGATGTTCTGGAAGCACATTATGAGACTCCTAGCCAAGGTCATAAAGCTAGGGCAAGCTGTCTGTTCATTATGTGTTTCCATCACCTTCACATAGAGAGCCTTTTCACTGTCTGAGAGGCTCTGAGAACCTGGACAAAGTTATTCAGCGGCTTTTCATGCAATGCTGCACACAAAGTAGGCAGAACAGCACTGAATCGGAGCAGAGCGGAATTTGTCAAAGTGGGAAATATCCCCCGGATCACTGGCGGTCTGAAACAGCAACACAATCAGATGTTTCCTCAGCAGCCTGTGTTTCTCACAGCATCACAGCAGACACCATGGCTTTGGTCTCCTCGCCCGCCTCTGTCTCCTGCAATTCAAACTAATACACGTCGGCCCACAAGTGCTTGTCTCATGCTGGATACAAGCTACGAGAGATTTGCTTCACTTCAGTGCCTCGGAAACAGGTTTCCCCTCATCACCATTGTCTGTTTGACTTTTAAAGACGATACTCCTGAGGAATATGGGTCTGGATGGCGCGGCTGGGCTTTAGTGTATAGAGTGAACTACAGCTAGCAGGGTCTTGTACAGTCTATCCTAGGATGAGAGGAGTGAGTGGAGTGATCAGTCTAGTGAGGAGAGAGACATTCAGCTGTTCTAATACCAATAGACTTTACTCCCCCATTGAAATCTGAGACGGGCATGAACTACTTACATGTAATGCAATTCCCTGGATGTTCCGAGGCCTCAATTCCTTCCTTCCTCAAGTCTATTCTCTCTCTCTCTCTCCCTCTCTCTCTCTCTCTCTCTCTCTCTCTCTGCCCCTCTTGTTTTATAATTGTCGTTAAACTGGACCTCCATGCTCCCCCGACGCCATTTTTTTATAGTCCTTGAAGTTATTAAACATGTATAATTACTTTTAGTCAGTTCTGCCGAGGGGGAGAGGGAGTGGAGGAGGGAGGGAGGGTGGGGGAGAGGGGGTGGAGGAGGGAGGGAGGGTGGGGGAGAGGGAGTGGAGGAGGGAGGGAGGGTGGGGGAGAGGGAGTGGAGGAGGGAGGGTGGGGGAGAGACAAAGAGAAACTGAGATTGTGCACACTGCGCATGTCTGTATGTTCTTGTGTAAGTGATAGTGTGTGCATTTGTGTTGTTGTCTTATTTAGGATGAGGGTGTACCCATGTGCTTATGAGAAAATAATTGTTGTGTGTGTGTGCTATGGACTGCTCATATTTCTTTTACTGGCTGTGTGGCCTGGCTCTCCACGGGCCCAGCGGTGTTTGTGTGTACAGCAGCAGGTGCGGGCTGTGTGTGATAGAGGGTATAAAGCATCAGCTGCCCAGGAGTGAGCAGCATGCTGAGAGTGATGTGAACAGCTGCAGAATGACCACCGGGACCACTATTGTTTCCAATGGTGTTCATCTCCCCCATGTATTATTCACTGGTCCTCTCTCTCTCTCTCTCTCTCTCTCTCTCTCTCTCTCTCTCTCTCTCTCTCTCTCTCTCTCTCCTTCAGTCTCTCTCTCTCTCTCTCTCTTTCAGTCTCTCTCTCTCTCTCTCTCTTTCAGTCTCTCTCTCTCTCTCTCTCTCTCTCTCTCTCTCTCTCTCTCTCTCTCTCTCTGTCTCTCTGTCTCTCTCTCTCTCTCTCTCTCTCTCTCTCTCTCTCTCTGTCTCTCTCTCTCTCTCTCTCTCTCTCTCTCTCTCTCTCTGTCTCTCTGTCTCTCTCTCTGTCTCTCTCTCTCTCTCTCTCTCTCTCTCTCTCTCTCTCTCTCTCTCTCTCTCTCTGTCTCTCTCTCTCTCTCTCTCTGTCTCTCTCTGTCTCTCTCTCTGTCTCTCTGTCTCTCTCTCTCTCTCTCTCTCTCTCTCTCTCTCTCTCTCTCTCTCTCTCTCTCTCTCTCTCTCTCTCTGTCTCTCTCTGTCTCTCTCTCTCTCTGTCTCTGTATCTGTCTCTCTCTCTGTCTCTTTCTCTCTCTATATCTTTCTCACTCTCTCTCTATCTCACTCTCTCTATCTCTTTCTTCTTCCTCCCCCTAGCTCGCTCTCACTCTCTCCCTCTGTCTCCCTCTCTCTTTCTCTCTCTCTATCTCTTTCTTCTTCTCCCCCGCTCTCTATCTCACTCTCTCTTTCTCTCTCATCTTCTTCCTCCCCCTCTCTCTCTCTTCTCCCCCCTCTCTCTGTCTGATTTAATATCTTCTAAAGCTGAGTCTTTTTCCTATTGACTAGAGGAGAAGTGTTAAGGTCACGCTCCAGTAGGGAGCTCTTATCCCGTTGTGCTGCTTGACAATTGATTTAGTTCATTTTAGTGAAGGACGCAGGAAACAATGTGTGTTAGTGTAACATTTTGGACACTGCTCCTTGCTGAGCTTGTGTCAATGCCTGCATGATGCTGTATGTGCAGCGAGGGTCGCATTATAGATCCCAATGTGACATGTTTGCCTTTGACTGTTTCTAGAGAGGGACAGAGTGGGGCGGTTCTGGAGCTCTGGCTGGAGGCTGAGCAGGACTGCAGCTTGGGCTGCCTGGGCTGGGGTTGGTTGAGGACAGGAGGATTTGTGTGAGATCACGACATTCCTGTCAGTGCAGAGACATCTTGTGGGCAAAGCCTGGGTTGCAGTTCTGGGTCTGACTATCATAGAAAACAGACCAAGCTGCATACTTGTAGTATGCCGTGTTCCAGCTGAATATATCTACAAAGTGAAGCATTAAATGGCTGTATTCTACCTGGGGATATGAATGGTTTCCTCATGAAGAGTCACAATATATTGATTTAACAATAAATATGTACATGTACTAAATGTTTTAACACGTGGGTCTATGTTGGAATGTATAATTAGTTAATAGACCATTTAAAAATATGTCAACTAGGCCTAAAATATACTACAGGAATTAGAAGAAATTTAGTGCACATGTTGTCACATATAATTTCTATCGCTATCTTACTAGAATTTGCACAGGCCTTTGCACAGGCCTTTTCTGTGTTGCTAGATTACCAGTCACTCTAGTCTACATTTCCAGCAGTCACTCTCTATCCCCCTCATCACATGATTCAAAAGCATGTTTCAAAAGCAATCAGATTCATTAATGCAGCCGATGACTAAATTACATTGGCTGATCTCAATCTGACAGTTTACATGGCCGCAGGAAGACGACAAAGCTTCTTCCAGGAGGTTTATGGTTTTAAATGAGGTTTCTGGCTGGATGTTCATTCTCGCTCAGCCATTCTATTCCATTACATCACACTGTCCAGCAGATGGCAGCAGTGACTTGGAGACGTGTCTATCGTGATCCAGCTGGAAAAGAAGCACACCCTTGCACTGTGTCTGTGAGAATAAGGGATATAGATACTGTTTTTTATATTATATTATTAGCCTCAAATCTACATAGAAAGATGATGTTGAATGTAATTGTGTTGTTTCAACTGAACTGAACTAAAAAATGAACTATTTTGCTCTTAGGAATGTTACAGTGTTGACTGTGTGTAGCCTCTACATGTGTATCTAAGAAAATAATCTATGTGCTTTTTGTATTCCAACTCCACTCATTTCTCTTCCTCATAACATATAATATAGATATTACTAAATGGTCTCCAGGTATTGTTTCAATAACATACATACAGTGTGAATTTCAGCGTATGCATAGTTGGGCTATTATTATGTTAACATTACTAAGATTGTCACTAAATGTAGTGTCTTGTTATTTAGCTCTTTTTTTTTTACATCAACAGGTGCATGTTGCTCCTACAGGTGTATGCAGTGTTTCAGTAGAACTGGACTAATCTATTGTATTTGAATTCCCCTGTTAGATTACTCTTCCACTTGGTTGGGCAGCCTGGTCTCATTGACCTGATGTAACATAGTAAATGTAAATCCGGGACACTCAAATTAGTATGGTGTGTTACGTTTGGTATGGTTACATAAGACAGGTGGTTACTTAAGGGGAAAAATGAAGTAACCCTTACCTTAACCCTTTTAGCTAACCCTTACCCTAATACTTTAACCTAACTCCTAACCTTAACCTTAACCCAAATGTAACATTGTACATTTTGCAAATTTGTAACATATAATATGAATTGTAATTCGGAACATATCATTCTAAATGTGTGCCTGGGATTTATGTACAGATTTATACGGGAGGGCATGTGTGTGTGAGTTTGTCCCTTTGCAACTTGGTGAGCAGCACCCTTAGTTCTGCTTGGATGGAGGTATGAAGATTGGTTGGGTTTTGGGTGGGGGGGGGGGGGGGGGTCGTGGCCAACCTCAATCATCTGAGGAGATGAACAGTAAACAATGCAGTGAGTGACTTCCCCAACCAACGCCTGCATTGGCAACACGTCCTTAGCTTTCCACTGAATAAACACCCACCTAATTGTTTCAGGAGGAAATAGGCAGAATCCTCTTTCCCTGTTTATTACAAAACCCTCTTAATCTTAAGAAGAGCACACGTTGCTTTGAGATACGGACTGACAAATTAATTACCGGCTAATTCTCACTTCTCTCTCCACTTGTTTGAAACAGGACAATATAGGTTTTTTGTTCTGTTTCTGTCATACTCCTCGTCCTTACATTCATTTAGTTCCCTCTTTTGGCTGATAGATAAAACATGTATTTATTCATTTATTTGTCTCAGGTTTTTCCCAGCTACCCCAGAACATCTGCTCTTCAACACACAGAGTACCGTTCAAACAAGGAAGTATGGCTTGAATGCAAATCACTCATTCAATCACATTGAGATTATTATCAGTTACACATATAAAAACAATACTATTAATACAGTGTTGAATTAAGTGAAAACACTTTTTTAAAATTGTTTTATTTGTCAGGGATCATGTACAACATGCCATTACACCAGATTTAGCTAGATAGCACATTTTCATCTGTAGTCCCTGGGTTGAATTAGTGTTGAATGAAACTATAATAATTCACATCAGGAAGAGGTCAGCATTGATTCAAGCTACTTAGTAGGGAGCTAGTATTAGTCATGCCATTGTAGATATTCCTCAGTCTTTCCTTAAAATATCTAAATGTCACTTCTGATCCTGAGTGGCGTTCAACACTAGTGAAGCCCATCAATTCTCAGTAGTGTAGTTTTAGAATTAGGACTATGTGTCACGTTCGTCGTATGAAGGAGACCAAGGCTCAGCGTGGTATGCGTACATTCTCTTTAATTTAACAAACGAAACGTGAAGCTATACAATATAGTGCTGACAGGCAACTGCACATAGACAAGATCCCACATCAGAAAGTGGGAAAAAGGACTGCCTAAATATGATCTCCAGTCAAGAGACAACGATAAACAGCTGTCTCTGATTGGGAACCATATCATGCCAACATAGACATGCAAAAAACCCTAGACATACAAAAACCTAGAGTACCCACCCTAGTCACACCCTGACCTAACCAAAATATATAGAGAACAGAGATATCTAAGGTCAGGGCGTGACAGTACTCCACCCCCAAAGGTGCAAACCTGAACCTATAGGGGAGGGTCCGGGTGGGCATCTACCCTCGGTGGCGGCTCCGGTTCTGGACGCAGTCCCCCCGCTCCCTACACTGATCCCTCCGCTTCTGTGGAACTGGACCATGGATCATTGTCGGAGGAACCGGACCGTGGATCATCGCTGGAGGATCTGGACTGCAGCTCATCGCTGGAGACCCCGGACTGGGGACCATCATTGGAGGTTCTGGACTGTGGACCGTCGTTGGAGGTTCCGGACTGTGGACCGTCGTTGGAGGTTCCGGACTGTGGACCGTCGTTGGAGGTTCCGGACTGGGAACTGTCGCCGGAAGCTCTGGACTGTGGAGGCGCATTGGATGGGTCTGATCCACAGTCTGATGTGTGGGACCGGTACAGGTGGCACCGGGCTGGTGACACGTACCTCAGGACGAGTGCGGGGAAGAGGCACAGGACGTACTGGACTGTGTATGCGCACTGGAGACCTGATGCGTGGGACCGGTACAGGTGGCACCGGGCTGATGACAAGCACCTCAGGGCGAGTGCGGAGAGGAGGCACAGGACTTACTGGATTGTGAAGGCGCACTGGAGACCTGGAGAGTAGAGCTGGCACAATACGTCCTGGATGGATGTTCACTTTAGATCGATGGGTGCGGGGCGCTGGCACAGGACGCACTGGGCTGTGAAGGCATACTGGCGATACAGTACGTACAGCCGGCGCAGGATATCCTGGTCCGAAGAGGTGTACTGGAGACCAGGAGCGCTGAGCCGGCACAACCCGTCCTGCCTGGATGCCCACTCTAGCGCGGCAATTGCGGGGAGCTGGAATAGAGCGCACCGGGCTATGAATGCGCACTGGAGACACCTTGCGCATCACTGCATAACACGGTGCCTAACCAGTCAGGTCTAAACCCTACCCCCACCAATCTCCCCGTGTGCCACCCCCAAAATATTTTGGGGCTGCCTCTCGTGCTTGCCTCGTTGGTAATACTCCTCGTAACGTCGCCGTTCGTCTCTCGCTGCCTCTATCTCCACCTTCGGACGGCGATACTCCCCAGCCTGCATCCAGGGTCCTTTTCCATCCAGGATCTCCTCCCAGGTCCAATCCCCCTCGCCACGCTGCTTGGTCCATTTGTGGTGGGATCTTCTGTCACGTTCGTCATATGAAGGAGACCAAGACGCAGAGTGGTATGCGTACATTCTCTTTATTAAAAGAATGAACACCGAACAAACTAACAAAATAACAAACGAAATGTGAAGCTATACAATATAGTGCTGACAGGCAACTGCACATAGACAAGATCCCACACCAGAAAGTGGGAAAAAGGGCTGCCTAAATATGATCTCCAGTCAGAGACAACGATAAACAGCTGTCTCTGATTGGGAACCATATCAAGCCAACATAGACATACAAAAACCTAAAGTACCCACCCTAGTCACACCCTGACCTAACCAAAATATATAGAAAACAGAGACATCTAAGGTCAGGGCGTGACACTATGAGTACTTTTTACTCCAAAGGATCAGGGTGATGCCTTCTTTCTCTGGGCTCTCCTGTTGCTGCAGTAAACAAAACACAGTGGGTCAGCCTGGAGGAGCAGGGCTAGCCTAGCGGAGAGGTTGGCTGTGGGCTGGCCAGCTCAGTGGGCCTGGCGTGGGGCTCTGTCTGATCATGGCGGTGGTGGGGTCGCCAGGGAGCCCCAGCACGAATGAAAGGTTAAGTAACGGAGGCAGGCGAGCTTGTCATCACATTAGTCTGGACTCCCTGTAATTGTGAGGATGCTGCTGTCAGCCCCCGTCACCGTGCAGAGCAGAGCCAGTGCTCTGGATAAAGTGCTCTTCCGACTGGAGATAATTGAAAATCCAAAAAGACTTGGGGTAATTTGATTACGCCGGGCAATAGCTGAATTGTTCCCATTTTAAAGGGATTTGATTATGACATGCAGTAAATTGTTGTCGAAACTGCAGGAGCTATCCCTTCTGATGAGGGGATAATGCTGGAGGGGAGGAGTGGTGTGTGTGTGTGTGTGTGTGTGTGTGTGTGTGTGTGTGTGTGTGTGTGTGTGTGTGTGTGTGTGTGTGTGTGTGTGTGTGTGTGTGTGTGTGTGTGTGTGTGTGTGTGTGTGTGTGTGTGTGTGTGTGTGTGTGTGTGTGTGTGTCAGCCTACAAGTTCTTAACCTACTACTGACTCCCTTAACTTGACCTACTGATGTACAGTGACTTCATGTGGAGGTGGGATGATGGACAGTCATTCTCTAATCACTTAATAAATGTTAGGTTGTGTACAGTATCAACACTCTTTATGTGGAAGTGTTCACAGTTATGTATTTCTCCCAAGGACAACACAAAGGACGCAGTCATCACTGTTGGACTTTTACTCTGACCATTGTCTGAAATATCAGCTGTGTCCTTTAGAAGCCTGCCGTAAAGCCCAGACACCAGATGTGTGTAATATGTGTTCCCTCATGCAGCCCTCCGCAGAGGCCTCACACTCTACCTATCCCACAGCCTTTGGGCTGTACATTTGTATGAGGGATCCCTGGTCATTCAAGGCATTGACATTTGAGTGAACATTAGTGAAATCACAACTGCAGCTGGATGACATACAGCCTCACTCTGTCTCTTTGTGAGGAGCACGCAACGATGTGCAGCCACAGGGTGTGGCCAGGAGGGAGCAGTCTTGTGCCTGTGTGTGTGTGTGTGTGTGTGTGTGTGTGTGTGTGTGTGTGTGTGTGTGTGTGTGTGTGTGTGTGTGTGTGTGTGTGTGTGTGTGTGTGTGTGTGTGTGTGTGTGTGTGTGTGTGTGTGTGTGTGTGTGTGTGTGTGTCCGACTGCACGCATATAATTGCGTGACTGTGTATACATGTGCCCGACTGCGTGTGTGTGCATGTGTGTGTGGTTTGGATGTGTTCGAGAGGGTATGTGTGTGAGTTTGTCCCTTTGTATCTTGGTGAGCAGCACCCTTAGTTCTGCTTGGATGGAGGTATGAAGATTCACAGTGGGGAAAAGTGTTCTTTGTAAGGCAGGCTTTACCCAGTGAAGTGTCCCCATTTGAGACAGGGCACCCAGCTTATCCCCCAAAGCACCTTTGACTGGGCTGGCTCTGCTTCGCTCCACTCCCAGCCTGCCCTGGCACAACCAGTGGGCATTCACACTGACCCTGGCACAGATGAGTCATACACACACTCACACACACACTCCCTCTATTTAAACGACTGTGTTAGGTCTTCCTCTCAGTGTAAGACCTTGTCTGGTTCTATTCAGCGTTGTTGAATACATAGCATACGAACTGTTGCATAGATGTTTGGAGCGTGTCTGTGAACACTGCCATAGTGGCAAGAAAATACGACTGAATTTACGCTTATTTATTTAAGTCCTTCAGGGTAACTTTCCTCTTTCATTTTGGCTCTGAGAAACAGCAAGCGGGTGCCACTGTGGTGGGAGAGATTAAGTTAGCATTGATCACTTTATTGGTGTGGTTGGGTTGTCTCTCGTCTGAGAACATTTGATGTAAGCACAAACATTTGTCTTTCTTCTTGTCTCTATCTCATCCAGAGATCATTCCTTTTTTACGTGCACAGTATAAGGTGTAGAGGAACTGCAGAAATGAGCAGAAGTCTTGAGCAGAAGTGTTGATCTGGCTGTGCTCCTGATGTTGTCTGGACATAAGTCAGCTATTATCACTCTCATTGGAGCTGTTGCATGCAATGTTCCAATTTTAATCAACACCTAATTACATATAATAATGCACATGTTCCTAATTGGCAATTACTATGTAGTCTGGCCCAACCGGTATGGATTCAACGTGTTTATTGGCAACAGCTCTGCTGCGTACTTTAGGATCTACCATCGATTCTGAAAGTCAATCACCAGGCACACATTACAGTTACTTTTTATGAGAGCTCTGCAACATTATGCAACTCTTCTTTTTCAGTTTGATGCCTCTTTCTTTGTTTATTGTGCTGAGCTGGTGCTATCCCCCTTGGACCTCATTGTGGATACGTTTGAGTGCGTCAATACCATAGTCTTTTGGCATCAGCCATCAATAGTCTGCCCATTAAAATGTGGAATTGCTTAACGCAACACAGCAAGATGCATTTCGCAGCATGGGGACGGGTATTTGCAAATAGATCAATGGCCTTTTACTGCTTTCTGAAACCATTGTCTGCCAGCAATTGGAAATGTTTTGGAGAGTATAGGGAAGGCAGGAAGAGAGACTCAGGGAGAGAGACTCAGGGAGAGAGACTCGGGGAGAGGCGAAGTGCCCCGACGCACAGACAAATTAATTAGCCATATGAAGGTCTGCGAGATTTGTTTTTTTGGGCCATTATCAAGTGACATTGCAAATGGTTGTTTGGCCCTCTCTTGGTAATGTAGCCTAAACAACGTCTGGCCCCGGCCATCATATGGACCATTAGCAGCTCGCCATGGGACTCTGGTCCTCTGGAGCTGCCCTCGTGGGGGCTGCTGGTGGCGCTGCAAGGGCTGCCCTTGCCAAGGGAGTAGAGGGAGGTAGGTAAGGGATGGAGGGGTGCCAGCCCACAGAGAGGGGAGAGAAGGGGGAACGCCTGTCACTCATTAGGGGTGGCCGCTCCACTGTGGAATCTTTTGAACAGGAACAGTCTCCAACCACCGCAGTCCCAACAGCAGCAGCTCCAGCACTAGTCAGCCATCAGAGCAATAGGAGAGTGTGCTGTACATTCAGTACATTCAAAATATACTGTTAATGCAAATATGGCGTGCAAGTTGTAACTTAATGTGGACTATTGGAACTGTGTATGGACATGGAGACACTGTGGTGGTGAGGCGAGGTGTCCCTATCAAATCAAATCAAATCAAATGTTATTTGTCACATACACATGGTTAGCAGATGTTAATGCGAGTGTAGCAAAATGCTTGTGCTTCTAGTTCCGACAATGCAGTAATAACCAACAAGTAATCTAACTAACAATTCCAAAACTACTGTCTTATAATAATATATACAGTTTAAGGGGATAAAGAATATGTACATAAGGATATATGAATGAGTGATGGTACAGAGCAGCATAGGCAAGATACAGTAGATGGTGTCGAGTACAGTATATACATATGAGATGGGTATGTAAACAAAGTGGCATAGTTAAAGTGGCTAGTGATACATGTATTACATAAGGATGCAGTCGATGATAGAGTACAGTATATACGTATGCATATGAGATGAATAATGTAGGGTAAGTAACATTATATAAGGTAGCATTGTTTAAAGTGGCTAGTGATATATTTACATCATTTCCCATCAATTCCCATTATTAAAGTGGCTGGAGTTGAGTCAGTGTCAGTGTGTTGGCAGCAGCCACTCAATGTTAGTGGTGGCTGTTTAACAGTCTGATGGCCTTGAGATAGAAGCTGTTTTTCAGTCTCTCGGTCCCAGCTTTGATGCACCTGTACTGACCTTGCCTTCTGGATGATAGCGGGGTGAACAGGCAGTGGCTCGGGTGGTTGTTGTCCTTGATGATCTTTATGGCCTTCCTGTAACATCGGGTGGTGTAGGTGTCCTGGAGGGCAGGTAGTTCTCCCCTGGTGATGCGTTGTGCAGACCTCACTACCCTCTGGAGAGCCTTACGGTTGAGGGCGGAGCAGTTGCCGTACCAGGCGGTGATACAGCCCGCTAGGATGCTCTCGATTGTGCATCTGTAGAAGTTTGTGAGTGCTTTTGGTGACAAGCCGAATTTCTTCAGCCTCCTGAGTTTGAAGAGGTGCTGCTGCGCCTTCTTCACGATGCTGTCTGTGTGAGTGGACCAATTCAGTTTGTCTGTGATGTGTATGCCGAGGAACTTAAAACTTGCTACCCTCTCCACTACGGTTCCATCGATGTGGATAGGGAGGTGTTCCCTCTGCTGTTTCCTGAAGTCCACAATCATCTCCTTAGTTTTGTTGACGTTGAGTGTGAGGTTATTTTCCTGACACCACACTCCGAGGGCCTTCACCTCCTCCCTGTAGGCCGTCTCGTCGTTGTTGGTAATCAAGCCTACCACTGTGTCGTCCGCAAACTTGATGATTGAGTTGGAGGCGTGCGTGGCCACGCAGTCGTGGGTGAACAGGGAGTACAGGAGAGGGCTCAGAACGCACCCTTGTGGGGCCCCAGTGTTGAGGATCAGCGGGGAGGAGATGTTGTTGCCTACCCTCACCACCTGGGGGCGGCCCGTCAGGAAGTCCAGTACCCAGTTGCACAGGGCGGGGTCGAGACCCAGGGTCTCGAGCTTGATGACGAGCTTGGAGGGTACTATGGTGTTGAATGCCGAGCTGTAGTCGATGAACAGCATTCTCACATAGGTATTCCTCTTGTCCAGATGGGTTAGGGCAGTGTGCAGTGTGGTTGAGATTGCATCGTCTGTGGACCTATTTGGGCGGTAAGCAAATTGGAGTGGGTCTAGGGTGTCAGGTAGGGTGGAGGTGATATGGTCCTTGACTAGTCTCTCAAAGCACTTCATGATGACGGAAGTGAGTGCTACGGGGCGGTAGTCGTTTAGCTCAGTTACCTTAGCTTTCTTGGGAACAGGAACAATGGTGGCCCTCTTGAAGCATGTGGGAACAGCAGACTGGTATAGGGATTGATTGAATATGTCCGTAAACACACCGGCCAGCTGGTCTGCGCATGCTCTGAGGGCGCGGCTGGGGATGCTGTCTGGGCCTGCAGCCTTGCGAGGGTTAACACGTTTAAATGTCTTACTCACCTCGGCTGCAGTGAAGGAGAGACCGCACGTTTCCGTTGCAGGCCGTGTCAGTGGCACTGTATTGTCCTCGAAGCGGGCAAAAAAGTTATTTAGTCTGCCTGGGAGCAAGACATCCTGGTCCGTGACGGGGCTGGATTTCTTCCTGTAGTCCGTGATTGACTGTAGACCCTGCCACATGCCTCTTGTGTCTGAGCCGTTGAATTGAGATTCTACTTTGTCTCTGTACTGACGCTTAGCTTGTTTGATAGCCTTGCGGAGGAATAGCTGCACTGTTTGTATTCGGTCATGTTACCAGACACCTTGCCCTGATTAAAAGCAGTGGTTCGCACTTTCAGTTTCACGCGAATGCTGCCATCAATCCACGGTTTCTGGTTAGGGAATGTTTTAATCGTTGCTATGGGAACGACCTCTTCAACGCACGTTCTAATGAACTCGCACACCGAATCAGCGTATTCGTCAATATTGTTAACTGACGCAATACGAAACATATCCCGGTCCACGTGATGGAAGCAGTCTTGGAGTGTGGTCAGCTTGGTCGGACCAGCGTTGGACAGACCTCAGCGTGGGAGCCTCTTGTTTTAGTTTCTGTCTGTAGGCAGGGATCAACAAAATGGAGTCGTGGTCAGCTTTTCCAAAAGGGGGGCGGGGCATGGAGACACTGTGGTGGTGAGGCGAGGTGTCCCTATCAGAATGGACATGGAGACACTGTGGTGGTGAGGCGAGGTGTCCCTATCAGAATGGACATGAAGACACTGTGGTGACGAGGTGATGTGTCCCTATCAGAATGGACATGGAGACACTGTGGTGGTGAGGCGAGGTGTCCCTATCAGAATGGACATGGAGACACTGTGGTGGTGAGGCGAGGTGTCCATATCAGAATGGACATGGAGACACTGTGGTGGTGAGGCGAGGTGTCCCTATCAGAATGGACATGGAGACACTGTGGTGGTGAGGCGAGGTGTCCCTATCAGAATGGACATGGAGACACTGTGGTGACGAGGTGATGTGTCCCTATCAGAATGGACATGGAGACACTGTGGTGGCGAGGTGAGGTGTCCCTATCAGAATGGACATGGAGACACTGTGGTGGTGAGCTGTCCCTATCAGAATGGACATGGAGACACTGTGGTGACGAGGTGAGTTGTCCCTATCAGAATGGACATGGAGACACTGTGGTGGTGAGGTGTCCCTATCAGAATTGACATGGAGACACTGTGGTGGCGAGATGAGATGTCCCTATCAGAATGGACATGGAGACACGGTGGTGGCGAGGTGTCCCTATCAGAATTGACATGGAGACACTGTGGTGGCGAGATGAGATGTCCCTATCAGAATGGACATGGAGACACGGTGGTGGCGAGGTGTCCCTATCAGAATTGACATGGAGACACTGTGGTGGTGAGTTGTCCCTATCAGAATTGACATGGAGACACTGTGGTGGTGAGTTGTCCCTATCAGAATTGATATGGAGACACTGTGGTGGCGAGGTGTCCCTATCAGAATTGACATGGAGACACTGTGGTGGCGAGATGAGATGTCCCTATCAGAATGGACATGGAGACACGGTGGTGGCGAGGTGTCCCTATCAGAATTGACATGGAGACACTGTGGTGGTGAGTTGTCCCTATCAGAATGGACATGGAGACACTGTGGTGGTGAGTTGTCCCTATCAGAATTGACATGGAGACACTGTGGTGGTGAGTTGTCCCTATCAGAATTGACATGGAGACACTGTGGTGGCGAGATGAGGTGTCCCTATCAGAATGGACATGGAGACACTGTGGTGGCGAGATGAGGTGTCCCTATCAGAATGGACATGGAGACACTGTGGTGGCGAGATGAGATGTCCCTATCAGAATGGACATGGAGACACTGTGGTGGCGAGATGAGGTGTCCCTATCAGAATGGACATGGAGACACTGTGGTGGTGAGTTGTCCCTATCAGAATTGACATGGAGACACTGTGGTGGCGAGATGAGATGTCCCTATCAGAATGGACATGGAGACACTGTGGTGGCGAGGTGTCCCTATCAGAATGGACATGGAGACACTGTGGTGGCGAGGTGTCCCTATCAGAATTGACATGGAGACACTGTGGTGGCGAGGTGTCCCTATCAGAATTGACATGGAGACACTGTGGTGGCGAGGTGTCGCTATCAGAATTGACATGGAGACACTGTGGTGGCGAGGTGTCCCTATCAGAATTGACATGGAGACACTGTGGTGGCGAGATGAGGTGTCCCATGGATCTTTCTAGACCTGCTGCAGCTCTTGACACTGACCAAGCTAATAATATGCCTTTGTCTGAATTCAATGTTTTACCTATATTGGTTCCACTATTATAGAAGATAATGGAATGGGACAGTTTTATGTTCTTTCTTTATGAGGTTCATAGCAAAATATGAGAAAAGAAAGAAAACATTTAACTTAAACCGTTTGTCCAAGTGTCTTGTCAACAAACAGACAAACCATTTTATTTCCCTGCATGTTTTGAATGTACTGTGCATAGCACAAACAAAAATGCATTTTTCCACCAAAATGAAAAACCCAAACAACAAATTGCCAAGGTGCTGGTGGGTTTATTGTACAGAGACCCTGCATAATGCCCCGTGTCAAAAAAGCAAAGTGAAATTTCCTGTTAAATATGCAAAATCCCGCCTGTCTATTGAATGATAATAGCCCAGCACCTTGTCGCAGGGTTGCTGACTCCGTTGGCTGGCCATCAAAGGCCTGTTGACTAACTTTGAAAAGACCTTGTGTTTCCTGACTCTGGGCTTTCTAAGATTGGACAAATGCAGCAAAAGAGGGACGAGCGAGGGAGCGGAGCACCAGTCATGGCAACCCAGAGACGCCGGAGGGACAGGCGCCTTTGAAGTGATAAAGAGCCTTCTCTTTCTGCTAGACAGCCGTCCCCTGAATACGGACCGACTGGCAGGACGCTGTCATTGGTTCATGTTTATAAAATGGCTGTGCTGTTTGTTTACAGCACATCCAAGGGGTCATATTGCTACTGGAGTTAAACTCTTGAATGTTTTCCTGGAAGGTTCTGAGTATCCATCCATGCTTTAGCAGCACAGCAGCTGTATGCTGGATGTTCCTCTGTGTACCACTGCTGCACCTACTGTAGTACCATTTAGCATAATCCTTCCTCTCACTCCATCCTCTCACTGGGCCAGACCATTACATAAAACAAATATATACAGTTTTAGTCGGAAGTTTACATAATCTTAGGTTGGAGTCATTAAAACTCGTTTTTCAACCACTCCACAAATTTCTTGTCAACAAACTATAGTTTTGGCAAGTCGGTTAGGACATCTACTTTGTGCATGACACAAGTCATTTAAAAAAAAATGTTTACAGACATATTATTCACTTATAATTTACTGTATCGCAATTCCAGTGGGTCAGAAATGTACATACACTAAAGTTGACTGTGACTTGAAACAGCTTGGAAAATTCCAGAAAATCATGGCTTTAGAAGCTTCTGATATTTTGAGTCAATAGGAGGTGTACCTGTGGATGTATTTCAAGGCCTACCTTCAAACTCAGTGCCTCTTTGCTTGACATCATTGGAAAATCAATAGAAATCAGCCAAGACCTCAGAATTAAGACCTCTACAAGTCTGGTTCATCCTTGGGAGCAATTTCCAAATGCCTGAAGGTACCACGTTCACCTGTATAGTCGTCGCCAAAAGTTTTGAGAATGTCACAAATATGAATTTCCACAAAGATTGCTGCTTCAGTGTCTATAGATATTTTTGTCAGATGTTACTATGGAATAGTGAAGTATACTTACAAGCATTTCATAAGTGTCAAAGGCTTTTATTGACAGTTACATGAAGTTTATGCAAAGAGTCAATATTTGCAGTGTTGACCATTCTTTTTCAAGACCTCTGCAATCTGCCCTGGCATGCTGTCAATTAACTTCTGGGCCACATCCTGACTGATGGCAGCCCATTCTTGCATAATCAATGCTTGGAGTTTGTCAGAATTTGTGGGTTTTTGTTTGTCCACCCGCCTCTTGAGGATTGACCACAAGTTCTCAATGGGATTAAGCTCTGGGGAGTTTCCTGCCCATGGGCCCAAAATATTGATGTTTTGTTCCCCCGAGCCACTTAGTTATCACTTTTGCCTTATGGTGGTCGTGGTCCTTCTGTGGCTCAGTTGGTAGAGCATGGCGCTTGTAACGCCAGGGTAGTGGGTTCGATTCCCGGGACCACCCATACGTAGAATGTATGCACACATGACTGTAAGTCGCTTTGGATAAAAGCGTCAGCTAAATGGCATATATTATTATTATATTATGGCAAGGTGCTCTATCATGCTGGAAAAGGCATTGTTCATCACCAAACTGTTCCTGGATGGTTGAGAGAAGTTGCTCTCGAAGGATGTGTTGGTACCATTATGTGTTCTTAGGCAAAATTGTGAGTGAGCCCACTCCCTTGGTTGAAAAGCAGCCCCTCACATGAATGGTCTCAGGATGCTTTACTGTTGGTATGACACAGGACTGATGGTAGCGCTCACCTTGTCTTCTCCGGACAAGCTTTTTTCCAGACGCCCCAAACAATCGGAAAGGGGATCAGAGAAAATGACTTTACCCCAGTCCTCAGCAGTCCAATCCCTGTACCTTTTGCAGAATATCAGTCTGTCCCTGATGTTTTTCCTGGAGAGAAGTGGCTTCTTTGCTGCCCTTCTTGACATCAGGCCATCCTCCAAAAGTCTTTGGACTCACACCTGCAGATGGACTCACACCTGCCTGCTGCCATTCCTGAGCAAACTCTGTACTGCTGGTGCCCCGATCCACAGCTGAATCAACTTTAGGAGACGGTCCTGGTGCTTGCTGGACTTTCTTGGGCGCCGTGAAGCTTTCTTCACAACAATTGAACCGCTCGCCTTGAAGTTCTTGATGATCTGATGCAATCGGTGCAATCTTACTGGCAGCAATATCCTTGCCTGTGAAGCCCTTTTTGTGCAAAGCAATGATGATGGCACGTGTTTCCTTTGCAGATAACTGTGATTGAGAGAGGAAGAACAATGATTCCAAGCACCTTTTGAAGCTTCCAGTCTGTCATTCAAACTCAATCAGCATGACAGGGTGATCCCCAGCCTTGTACTCGTTAACACTCACACGTGTGTTAACGAGAGAATCACTGACATGATGTCAGCTGGTCCTTTTGTGGCAGGGCTGAAATGCAGTGGAAATGTTTTTGGGGATTCAGTTTATTTTTATGGCAAAGGGGGACTTTGCATTTAATTGCAATTCATCTGATCACCCTTCATATCGTTCTGGAGTATATGCAAATTGCCATCATACAAACTGAGGCAGCAGACGTTGTGAAAATTAATATTTGTGTCATTCTCAAAACTTTTGGCCACGACATACTGTGAATAGATATAGATACTTTTGTACCCGTTTCCTCCATCATCTTTATAAGGTCCTTTGCTGTTGTTCTGGGATTGATTTGCACCTTTCACACCAAAGATGTTAATCTCTAGGAGACAGAATGCCTCTCCTTCCTGAGCGGTATGACGGCTGAGTGGTATTTAATGGTATTTATAAAAAAAAAATAAAAAAAATGTATACTTGCATACTATCGGGGCACCAGCAGTACAAGTCCTATATCGACATAACCTGAAAGGCCACTCAGCCAGAAAGAAGCCACTGCTCCAAAACCGCCATAAAAAAGCCAGACTACGGTTTGCAACTTCACATTGGGACAAAGATCGTACTTTTTGGAGAAATGTCCTCTGGTCTGATGAATCAAAAATAGAACTGATTGGCCATAATGACCATCGTTATGTTTGGAGGAAAAAGGGGGAGCCATGCAAGGCGAAGAACACCATCTCAACCGTGAAGCACGGGGGTGGCAGCATCATGTTGTGGGGGTGCTTTGGTGCAGGAGGGACTAGTGCACTTCACAAAATAGATGGCATCATGAGGAGGAACAATTATGTGGATACATTGAAGCAACATCTCAAGACATCATTTAGGAAGCTTGGTCGTAAATGGGTCTTCCAAATGGACAATGACCCCAAGCATACTTCCAAAGTTGTGGCAAAATGGCTTAAGGACAACAAAGTCAAGGTATTAAAGTGGCCATCACAAAGCCACTTTAAAGCCCTGACCTCAATCCTATAGTGCATTTGTGGGCAGAACTGAAAAAGCGTGTGAGAGCAAGTAGGCCTACAAACCTGACTCCGTTACACCTGCTCTGTCAGGAGGAATGAGCCAAGATTCACCCAAATTATTGTGGGAAGCTTGTGGAAGGCTACCCGAAACATTTGACCCAAGTTAAACATTTTAAAGGCAATGCTACCAAATACTAATTGAGTGTATGTAAACTTCTGACCCACTGGGAATGTAATGAAAAAAATAAATGCTGAATTAAATCATTCTCTCTACTATTATTCTGACATTTCACATTCTTAAAATAAAGTGGTGATCCTAATTTACCTAAGATAGGGAATTTTTACTCGGATTAAATGTCATGAATTGTGAAAAACTGAGTTTAAATCTATTTGGCTAAGGTGACACAGTCAGTCTGCATCCTGTATAATGTGTCATGCAGCTGGTATGTCAAGTATTAGAGGCGTAATGAATGGTCTGTGTAGCTGCCCTCGGCATGAAAAATGTGTGGGGCTCTCTGTAATCAATGCCGGAGCAATGTGAATTCATCAGGCCATTATTCTATTACACTAATCATCTGGAGAAGCCGAGACAAACTACCAGCTCCACTCATGACATTGATCATGTGTAGGTATTCTATTAAACCTAATAATACACTTTCTTTTGGCTAAATCACCCCTGCACATTCCAATACCAAATGACTTCTGTTCATTCTATTAAAGTGAAACTACTCTCAATTATGTATCATAGTCCTATTTGCTGATCCTAATAGAGATGAAACACTTTCATTTTCCCACTTAATTATTCATATTTAACAGAGGTGCTGCGCCATCACACTCCAAAAGAGGCCTCCTCCTCTCCCGCACTCCTTATCTTCTTCTTCTTCTTCTTCTTCTTCCAGTCCGTCCTCTCTGTAGCATGGCAAGCAATTGAACATAATCCGTTTGAGTCCGTCCTTTGATGAAGAATGTGTTTTATGTTGACAAAGTTTTATTTGGGCTCCTCAAAAGAATCCACCTGATCCTTAGTGAGGAGTCATTTTGAATGGGTTTATTTGGCATGAATATGTCTCATGGCTGTTTGTAATGCTGTGTGCCAAGGACAGTTAATTGAAGGTGAGTTGATAATGACCCAGCTGTCTCTGTGTTGTGGCCTTTCTCTGTCTGCCATGTGTTCTCTGATAAGTAAATCCACTGTTTGGCCTGGCAGCGATGGACTTGTCACTTTCATGTCGCAGCCTATGGTGTGTGTGTGTGTGTGTGTGTGTGTGTGTGTGTGTGTGTGTGTGTGTGTGTGTGTGTGTGTGTGTGTGTGTGTGTGTGTGTGTGTGTGTGTGTGTGTGTGTGTGTGTGTGTGTGTGTGTGTGTGTGTGTGTGTGTGTGTGTGTGTGTGAACCATTGGATGCTGGCTCCCCCAGGCAGCCTGTGTGTAGTCCTGGTCAACAGGGGGAGTAGGGTAGTCTCTTTAAAACTCTGCCACAGCCACACCTCTTTACACCAGGCTTTGGTTCAGCTCACTCAGAACGGCCATGTCAGCAGCCCTCTGCCCTGACTGCCTAACATCAAACCCAGTGTCCAGAAATGCCCCCTACCTACGTGCTGCTACATTCCTCTCCACCTCTTCTCTCTTCTTCTGCTTCTTTGACCCCACCCTCTCTCTCTCTGTCTCCTTCCCTCCATCTCTGTCTCCTTCCCTCCACCTCTCTCTCTCTCTCTCTCTCTCTCTCTCTCTCTCTCTGTCTCCTTCCCTCCCTCTCTGTCTCCTTCCCTCCCTCTCTCTCTCTCTCTCTCTCTCTCTCTCTCTCTCTCTCTCTCTCTCTCTGTCTCCTTCCCTCCATCTCCATCTCTCTCTGTCTCCTTCCCTCCATCTCCATCTCTCTCTCTCTGTCTCCATCCCTTCATCTCTCTCTCTCTGTCTCCTTCCCTCCATCTCTCTCTGTCTCCTTCCCTCCATCTCTCTCTCTCTCTCTCTCTCTCTCTCTCTCTCTCTCTCTCTCTCTCTCACTCTCTCTCTCTGTCTCCTTACCTTCACCTCTCTCTCTCTCTGTCTCCTTCCCTCCATCTCTCTTTGTCTACTTCCCTCCATCTCTCTCTCTCTCTTTCTCCTTCCCTTCATCTCTCTCTCTCTCTCTGTCTCCTTCCCTCCATCTCTCTCTCTCGTTCCCTCCGTCTCGCTCTCTCTTTCTCCTTCCCTCCATCTCTCCCTCTCTCTCTCTGTCTCCTTCCCTCCATCTCCCTCTCTCTCTGTCTCCTTCCCTTCATCTCTCTCTCTCTCTCTCTCTCTCTCTCTCTCTGTCTCTCTCTCTCTCTCTCTCTCTCTCTCTCTCTCTCTCTCTCTCTCTCTCTCTCTCTCTCTCTCTCTCTCTCTCTCTCTCTCTCTCCCACCCTCCGTTGTGTTGTGATTCATTAACATGTCTGAAGTGGACATGGCGGCGTGGACTGGAGGAGCGTCATCTGAATCAATGCCCCTCGCCTCCCAATCTGCCCTTTATCATGTTAATATGATTTCCATTGATGAAACACTTTTTCAAAATGGCATCCCTCTATGGTTTTACATATTGGCTTTTTAATTCAAGGCCCTCAGTGCCGCATCTTTCTTGTTGAGAGAGAGAGAGAGAGAGAGAGAGAGAGAGAGAGAGAGAGAGAGAGAGAGAGAGAGAGAGAGAGAGAGAGAGAGAGAGAGAGAGAGAGAGAGAGAGAGAGAGAGAGAGAGAGAGAGCGAGCAGAGTGAAAATGAGACGGATGTTGCTTCACTGAGGAATTGACTGCGGGGCTGTCTTTCTGTGCGTGTGTGTGCTTGTGTGAGGGTGCACGCGCATGTGTGTGATGCATGAGGGACAGTGTTTTTCCTGCTCTGTCGCTGATGGAGTGTGTTATGTCGTTAGGCCCAGCTCAGAGCAGAGCAGAAGTCCCTCTGAACAATAGAATGGCAGTATGTCTGCCTCTATAGGGCCAGTGGACCAGCCCTACTAGTGCTAGTTAAACTGTTCTCATGGAGAGTAGTGTGTGCCTTGGCTGGCCTGTCACTCTCTCTTTCACAGCTAGCTAATGTCCTCACCGCCAGAACACTTTCAACTCCACTAGCCAGTGTTGCTACAAGTGTTAACAGTTTGTCTCAACAGTGAAGTTGCAGGAACAGTGTACCACAGTAATGCGTTTTAGCACTTAGATTTACAGACTTCTAAGCATTCTTACGGAGACGTATATGTGCTCGCCTTACTGGAGTTCATTTAACTCCAGGGGCCCTGTTGAAGAAAGCGGCAAAGAAGCATATTTCAACTATTATCTCCAAACATTGTTTTATGCATCAAATGAACCCAAAAAAGCATTGGTATAGTGCAAGACATGTTTTATTTTGGCCTAGCTGGAAACCGCCAGTACTAGACAGAGTTTTACATCTCACCACCTCAGAAATGATCAATGTCTATGTCCGTTAGGAAAAATAACTGCATCGTTATTCTGATCGGATTATGACTCCTATGAGCTCAGAAACCATATGCAGTATTTAGAGGGTTATGAAAATCATTACCTTCTTCCTTCAGGCGATTACCAGTTTCCATAACAACCCCTAATGAACACTCAGCCAATCACCTGATGCCAACCTGATTAGCTGCTATCGATTCATGTGCATCATCTCAGTCATTCTACAGCCATAACCACCTTGAAGTACGTTCTAGGCTGTCATTACGGAGTTGACACCAGTTACTGTATATATACATTGTCTTAGCTCTTTGGTATTGACTCAGAGCTTGGAGGGACTCTCCATCATACAACTCTAGTATCTCAACAGAGAGCTGGGTAGATCTGTGTTGAGCTCACTGATTAAGCAATGGCTCTTCCCTCTGTTGCAAACGACAAGCTGCCAGGGACTTTGGTTTTAAATTGTGCAATTAGTGATCTGGCATGCTTTGCTTGGCTTCAGCAAGACTCAAATCCCAGGCCAGCTCCTCACTGATGCACAGTCGACAACAAATACTCCAGGAGCATTTTTCCGACAAATTTATCAGAGCCCGGGCTTTCAACTCGCTTTCTGGCTACGCTAACCTCGCTCAAATGTTTAGTTATTTACCATTTTACAGTTGGGTAAACAGTAGTGATTGAGGTTATGGTATCGGGTGCAGTGGCTGCAATATTTCACATTCAGAACAGCAAAACCCCAGCTACAAGGTGAAAGTAATCATTATGATGTTGGTACACCAGGCCTAGTCTGTGAATATCATGCCAGATAGAGACAGCCAGCAGCAGAGAAATCAAACTAGGTGAAATACAGGGTGTTACCGATTACATATCGCATGCAGAACATTCTATGCATAATGTGGTCCACAAAGGAGTATGAAAGGAATGGAGTATGTCACATAGGTTGTGGGTCTACATACCGGATCAGTTCTCCCTTGATCATTCCTCCTCCAAAATTGGACTCTATTACGTAAAATAGTCGTGAAGGTCGGCATTATATATATATATAACTTAACCTTAGATAACATTAAGAGAGTCTTAGATAATAGCTTTAATATTTAATTTCCCCTTTGAAGTCATTGCCGGGAACATTAGAAATTCAACAAGAATTTGGGAGAACTTGTTGTCACAAAAATATTATTTTGACATGTATTTTTAATCACTAACTTGTTTGAGTAGAATCTTGGCAGCCTTCTAAACTGCTTTCATTTCTGCAGTGGTTTGATTCATGACTAAAGCCAAGCATCAGAGGCCTATAGTCTGACCAGTTGGGATTTCATGTGCCTTGCCGATAGATAAAAAACTTGCAAAGTTGCAAAAGAAAATACTCTGAGTTACAAGTAGCATTTCCCCATGCATTCACAGCTTCACACTACAGCTGGGTGCTAAACATCCTGTTTCACGTAGACAAAAGTGTTATTGGGAACGGCATCACGCTACATGTGTAAGGAGATGTTTCATTGTTACCACTGTTGCATGTGTAGTGGTAATTAACATTCGTATGCCTATATTTGAGTTAACCATTGCAAATTAGATGCATTTCTCTGCTTTTCATCAGGGACAAAACAACAGTATTTTTCTCTAACTCATTTGAAAGGAGCTGATATATTCTATTCTACATGTATACTATGCCAATGGTATTCAAACCAATGGCATTCAAACCAATGGTATTCAAACCAATGGTATTCAAACCAATGGTATTCAAACCAATGGTATTCAAACCAATGGTATTCAAACCAATGGCATTCAAACCAATGGTATTCAAACCAATGGTATTCAAACCAATGGCATTCAAACCAATGGGATTCAAACCAATGACATTCAAACCAATGGCATTCAAACCAATGGTATTCAAACCAATGGGATTCAAACCAATGACATTCAAACCAATGGCATTCAAACCAATGGTATTCAAACCAATGGGATTCAAACCAATGACATTCAAACCAATGGCATTCAAACCAATGGCATTCAAACCAATGGGATTCAAACCAATGACATTCAAACCAATGGCATTCAAACCAATGGTATTCAAACCAATGGTATTCAAACCAATGACATTCAAACCAATGGCATTCAAACCAATGGTATTCAAACCAATGGCATTCAAACCAATGACATTCAAACCAATGGTATTCAAACCAATGACATTCAAACCAATGGCATTCAAACCAATGGCATTCAAACCAATGGTATTCAAACCAATGACATTCAAACCAATGGCATTCAAACCAATGGCATTCAAACCAAAGGTTTTCAATTTTTTTCCCAATAATTTCTCGCGACCCCACCCCAAATCTAATGACACAACCAAAAAAAAATGAATTTATTGTTCTCAAAAAACGTATATTTTTCCAATGGAGTTCCCCAGCGACCCCTGAATACCCCTGCTGTAAAGGCATCTAGAGAGCTAGACTTACAGCACAGGTACCACAGACATGAAATGAGAGAACTGATAGACAAAAACTATTCTCTGAAAACATGACTGCCATGCAGCCTAGACACAAAGATATCAACACAGGATTTTAAATCGAATCTGATTTTAAAAAATATGTACAATATGAGATTTTGTTAGATGAACATGTATAAAAATGGAGTCATCCAACACCACAACCAAAGTTTTGACAATGTCCTTGTATATTCTTCACACATCCAGTATCAGACTTTTCCCTTGTCCTCAGCTATGTGTAGTCCAATCTATGATGTAATGTCCAGACTGGGGCTCCTGGGGTTTTGGACTGTAGTAATGCAGTGAGGGAGCCCAGTGTGTTTGGACCTCTCGGTCCTGCTCTGTTCCCCTGCTCTGTTCCCCTGCTCTGTTCCCCTGCTCTGTTCCCCTGCTCTACTCCCAAAGCAAACATAGCAATTACAGCCGCTGTCAGTCAGTGTCAGACACAGCATCGGTGATCAATTGTGACCGCTGGACCCTGGATATTAGACGTGTCTGTGTCATAGAACATGCAGGGGAGGTAAATCCTCCCCCAGCTACGTAGCTCTTCCAGGCCTGCCGTCCTCTCCTCTCCTCTCCTCTCCTCTCCTCTCCTCTCCTCTCCTCTCCTCTCCTCTCCTCTCCTCTCCTCTCCTCTCCTCTCCTCTCCTCTCCTCTCCTCTCCTCTCCTCTCCTCTCCTCTCCTCTCCTCTCCTCTCTCCTCTCCTCTCCTCTCCTCCCCCAGCTACGTAGCTCTTCCAGGCCTGCCGTCCTCTCCTCTCCTCTCCTACTGGATCCAAAGGGGATCCATTTTGTGGGCTGCTTTTTCCCAAGCAACATGGGCAGGTTAGGTCTATGCCATTCAAAGCACAACCTAGTCTCCATCACCAAATAAACAAACTACTCAATGTTTTGCTTCCACAGTTCCTTTAAAATATCTACCTAGTCTCCTTCATGGTGCAAAACCTCTTTAGCAGAAAGCACCATGACTCTAGTCGCCCAGTAACACAGCAATGTCTTTGTATCTCTGGCATATCTTTATACCATTCTCCCTCAGTGGTAGTGACTCTCTCATCCCCCCACTGTATAGAATGAGATACACCACATCCATACATTCACACACAGTCTGGAGGGAGAGAAGAGAGGCTGTGTGTCTGTCTCAATCCCCAGCCTGGAGTATACCGTGTAAGTTAACAGCCATACACACTGACCTCAGAGCTGTTGTTTAATCATCAGGGCATTTTAATGGCTTGTCAGAGTAATGAAATATGGTTGGAGGCTACCTGGTGCAAACATTACTATAAATCCCTCTCACACAAGCTGACGTGGGGCTTAATGGTTATAAATCATCACTTTAGGGAGAGAAAAATGACAGCTATTAAAATAATGAATGGGATGATTAATTTTTCACATTAAAGATTAAAAGCTATGAGAGGTATCATTAGATATTTGAGCTGCCGTAAACGTTTGAAAGTGAGAGCTTATTTTCCGCAGTTTATGACGCCCTCCGTTTCTTCATTGTCATCCAAGTTTCTGCCCAAGTTGGCTGTCTGGGCTGCACTGACAGAGGCATTCCTTCCTCCTAATTTGTGCTGTTGTAAAAATGCTCAGAGGAGAAGCCTTGAAGAACAGTCATGGCTGCAGGCAGTACAGGGCCTCCACAGCAACTCTGCAGGGGCTCCCCAAGGCTCTCACAGGCATCTTCAAAACCTCCCAAATTATTTCACCCCTCTAAAGCTGTCAGGGCCGACTTAATAGGAACCAGAGGAAGTGATACGGGGCTAGTTTGGGGTTTGATTAAATCATGTTGTCATGTTGGAAGGCTATGAGCTATTAGCTATATAATATTAGTGGGTAACTGTATTAGCAACTGATTATTCAGCCCTGTGCATACATGACATACTTAGGGAGAACGCATATGCACACACATGCTCAGTGGGCTTACATAAATCCCCATGTATAGACAACCAATGACAGGCTCTCTCTATCTCGCCGATGGCTCCCAAGAGAAGGTGCTTTATAGCACAACAATTCCTAATTCAACTTTCACTTCTATGGGACCTGCCATGTTGTTCACACATACGGTATATCACCCAAATTGCAAGGCAAAAGATTAGAGGGAGAAGCATAATTAGAGCATTAATAACCATGCATGTTAGGGAACATAAGTAATTGAGTTTTTCATGATGAATGGGAATCCAAACAAGGCAGGATAGAGTGAAAGGCTCCATTAGATATTCCAGGCATGGTTCAGTCTCAGTAGAGGCGTGAATATCACACTTTTCCCACTGTTGCCCAATTATTTCTGTGTTCCCAGGCAATGATAGAATTGCTTGTCCAACTGCAGCCTTCAAAGGGATAATCTAATCGTCTCATTGAAGCAACGGCTCCATTTGTTGGCACCGAAAGAAGCATTGGTTAGTAAAGTGATCCGCTCAGAACAGAGCCAGGTATTTGTTTAGCTAACTAACTTATTTACAAAGCAGTGGGACATTTAAAGAACTCCTCTGGCATTCTGCGTGCATAGTTCCTTTTTTCATTTAGGGTTCTCTCACTCTTCCTCTCTTCCCTGTGTTTTATTTCATCCCCTGTCACCGGAGACAGTTGTGATGGCTGCCCACACCTCCTTCATGTGTTTCCAGCCCTTCTCTCTGCTTCGTCTGCTAATGATCCAGGGAGACCAAATACAGGGCCGCGCTGGAACAAAATGGCCGCCAGAGCTGCCCGCTTATATCTCAGCCCTCCCTCCCCAAATCAATTCTGACATTTAATTCTGCCCTTATAGAAGGTAATGGTGCATTCAGGGGTTGTTACCGATAATGTTGAAATGGTATTGCTTGGCTTCACTGAACAGACGAACTCTAACCTCTGCTGTTGAATGGTCTTTTGGTTTTCCCTCCCCAGGTTGCCTTGCTTGCGATCTTGTGTTTTCTTTATGAATATCGGGCTTAAATGTTGATATTTACCAAATTAAATATCTTTGTTGGTCCATCCGGGGAAACATCCCACTGGGCACACACTGGTTGAATCAACGATGTTTCCACTTCATTTTAATGAATTTATGTTGAACCAATGTGGAATTAACGTTGAATTGTGTCCAGTGGGATATATGTCGTCTTGACAGAAAAGCAGCCATAGTTCTTACCAGCCTGTCTCTATTTCTAGCAGCAGAACTCTTTAAGTCAGTTAGTCAATATGTTGTTTCTAATATATTATTTACTGGCTTTGACTTGTTGTGTATCAGAATGTCATGAACAACTGGTTCAGTTTCTGCAGTCGTAATCATGTTGAGAGGAATCACAGAGCCAGATGTCGAGGACTCATTTTACAGTGTTTATGCTTTCCTCCAAGTTTATGTAAAATTCATCCATTCCCTGGTTTATTTATCCCCATTTGTACAGTCTCAACAATTAGTCAATTCCCAATCAACAACAGAGAAGAAATTGCTTTTAATTACTTTTGATAAATGACTAATTGTGTTGGCATGGCTCCCTGCAAATGCTTAATTGGGAGGAGGGCGGGGTGAGAAGGCGGGCTCAGCGAGATGGGATTTCTGGGGGATGAAATCAATGCAGTTTTCTCTGTGGTTCACCGGCTGGGCTGCTGGGCTCCAGCCAACCTGAGGCCTGCTCAGATACACAGCTCAGCAGAAACATTCACAGTAGGAGGGCACTCACACCCTTAAACAACACACACGCACGCAAGCAGGCAGGCAGGGACACGCGCGCAAACAAATAAACATACACACATTTGACTCGTTGAAAATGTCTGAGAAATGTAAATGTCTGCAACTGCCTGCCTTGGTTCTCCTGTCTAAACTGAGGATGTGTTGCCTTGTGTCTACAGGGTTTGTTAGTATCAACAGTGAGTGAATCACCCAGCTTTGGCCCGTCCGGCGTTACCTGTACATGGAGACCCCCAGTTGGGCAGGTACGTCCCTCTGCCTCTCTCTCTCCAACACACACACACACACACACACACACACACACACACACACACACACACACACACACACACACACACACACACACACACACACACACACACACACACACACACACACACACACACACACACGGTCTTGCACAACTAACCTTGTGGGGACATTCAATTCAGTCCCATTCAAAATCTTATTTTCTTTAACCCCTAACCTGTACCCTAACCTCAACCCTAACCCTAATTCTAACCTTAAGCCTAAACCCCCTAGAAATAGCATTTGACCTTGTGGGGTTTAACAAAATGTCCCCAGTTGGTCAAATGTTTGTTTGTTTATTATACTTGTGGGTATTCTGGTCCAACAAGTATAGTTAAACTTGTCCACACACACACACACGCACACGCACACGCACACGCAGAAGCACACACACACACACACGCACACACACACTCTTATACTCTCTCTATTACACAAACACACACACACCCATACTCGCTCTCTCTGTACCTGTTTTCTCTGCATGTGTGTATCCTCTGTCATTACACCTTTGTGTGTACTTCTTTAAAACACCAACTTCAAGACAGTCAATCAACCTGATGTGGTCAGATAGCGGAAGACTAGCTTGGCTCCTCCACAAGGCTTTCATCCATATGGCCGTGGCCCAGGCAGGGGCCCATGTGTGTGTTCCCTGCTCCCCTGGCTGGCCTCTCAGGAGACATACAGCAGGTGGCATTGAGGATCAATGGGCCTTCTCTCTCCTCCCCTCTCCTGCCCCTCTCTCTCTCTGCCATTACTTCTGCTTTGCTTTATCTTGGGCAGGTCGCAGTTGTAAATGAGAACTTGTTCTCAACTAGCTTACCTGGTTAAATAAAGGTGATATAAAAAATCCCCTCCCCTGCCTCTCCCTCTCTACCATGAGATTCTCTCTCCTCACCTCCCATGCCTCCTCTCTCTCTCTCTTTCTCTCTCTCTCTCACTCTCACTCTGCCATTACCTCCTCTTCTCCTCTCCTCACCTCCCCTGCCTCTCTCGCTCTCTCTTCTCTCACTCTCTGCCATTACCTCCTCTTCTCCTCTCCTCACCTCCCGTGCCTCCTTTCTCTCTCTCTCTCACTCTCTGCCATTACCTCCTCTCTCCTCACCTCCCGTGCCTCCTTCTCTCTCTCTCTTTCTCTCTCTCTCTCACTCTCTGCCATTACCTCCTCTCTCCTCACCTCCCGTGCCTCCTCTCTCTCTCTTTCTCTCTCTCTCTCACTCTCTGCCATTACCTCCTCTCTCCTCACCTCCCATGCCTCCTCTCTCTCTCTCTCTCTCTCTCTCTCTCTCTCTCTCTCTCTCCTCTCTGCCATTACCTCCTCTCTCCTCACCTCCCGTGCCTCCTTCTCTGCCATTACCTTTCCACTCCACAACCTCCAGCCTCTAGCCTCCACTGGCGAGGGCCAAGAGGAGTGCCCATTGCACCTTACCACATCACACTGGGATAAAGAGTGCTGTTTTCCATTAGACTAATTGCTTGGTTATAGTTCTATATTATTGCGGTGATCAGCGGTGTGGTGTGGTAATGATGGACATCCAGTGCTCCTGTGCTAGCTGGTGGGTGTTTCCCCCCCCCCCAAACTGCCCTCACACAGTGCTGCTAACTCTGCTCATACACGAAACAGGAGCCAAAATGCAGCTTCACGCTGATAAAAAAAACAAGTGTAAACAAAAAGGCTCCCCAAATGTTTTGATATAAGATTTTAATCAAATTGCTTAATCTATTTGCATTCTCAACAGGTGCAACATTCCAATGATTTATGAAATAAACACTCGAGTTCTAGAGCCTGTTAATTTGCCGCTGTTAAAAACAGACAATATGGTACTAATTGGCTCTAATTTACCGTGGCCTCCAGTTAGACTTTCTTATATAATCACGATATAAGTATAATGAACATTTGTTTTCAAGGCAGCTTGAGTCTCGTCCCCTGTCAAACAGAACTCATTGACTACAATATTAGATTTCTCCCTCCTGCGCACTTTGTTCTTCTCTGTGTGTCAGCAGACCCCTGAAGAGCTTCTTTTCACTCATTTCTAGGACATATGACTCTGTATTACTCCTGGGTGTGAAGTCCTAGTGTGCTATATTGGTACAAATGGAAGGCTTCCCCAATCAGCCATCACACTAGAAGCTTTCAATCAGCAGGCGGAGAAGATGGAGATAACAATGAGTTAATTTAGCCACAAAGACTTTCTCCTTGTATTTATAATATTCCTTCAAGAGATAATATAACTGGTTCAACTGTTAGCTCGGCTTAGTGTGAGGCATCTGGTCCGTGGTGGTCTAACCGGTCCTAAACATCTCACTCTGCATGGTTGGCCTGTGGGATTCCTTCAAAAATAGGCCATGATTGTTACAGCCACACTGATTATCTTCCTGCTCTTATTTCACTGTATAAAAGGGGCCGGGATAGAAAATCCTTGGCCGTTATATTTTTTTCTCCAGGTGTGGGTATTGATCTTTGCCTTTGCTGCAGGGGAGTCTGTTCACTTAAAAGGTCCACTGATGTAGCAGGGCTTATTAAACAAATAGCCACAGAACAAGGCCACAATCGCTTTGAATCACGGACGAGGTTGGCTGTCTCAAAGCACCGCTGTATTAAATATGGAACACTCCGCTAACAAGGTGTGTAATCTATTTTAATCACATCATATTTGATCAAACAAGGAGAAGGTTGAACATAACTAAGGGAGAAATGGTGGGGATTTGGGGGGTGAATTGTATTTTGAAATTGAATGTGATGGCTGGAGACTGAGCTGGATTCTCCATGCATGGCTTCATAATGAAGGCGGACAAATGGTCAGTTATGGCTAACTGTAGTGGTAGCTGGAGAATAGGAGTAACGTCAGGGGTAATTCAGTGCCAGTAATACATTCACCTCATAGGGATGTTAGCTGGAGTTAGACGTGGATCAGGAGCTGTGGGGCTGCTGCGAAGGTTGTTATTTCTCTCTCTGGTATCACTGTACTGGCAGATGAACATTGAAAACATTGAGAAGTTGTAGGTTATACAGGGACTCTCTCCTCCTCAGGCCCTGTGGCAGAACACCATCTATTCTGCTATTATACCCCCCCTGTACAGCAACACATTCCCTCACATCTCATATTATTTCCCCCTCTCTCTCTTCCTTTTCTCCATTGGGTTCCGATTCTCCATTTCTTTCTATTTTATATACGGTGTTTCTGTCTGTCACAGACACACATACACGGATGGACACACACACACCTGGATGTAACACTGTGTTGATGATGGGCAGAGTTGAGGGAATGACTTGTGCTAGTCATCACAATTCAGGCAATCATCTGTTATACACATCTCACACTGGCTGGGCTCATGGGCTAGTGTTTTCAATCGTCTTTTTTCCTTCAGTCAGAAATTGTTCCTGACACTCTGACACTATACTAGGTTATGAATATATGAATATGTAGCGACCACATACACCCCACAGGTCAGACAAGTTAATGGATAAAGAACCAATTTATAGACCACTCCATAACAAATACCACTTGTGGAATTGGTAGATAGACAGTACTAAAGTGATCTTATTGACATTAGAGGTTTTACATTTGAAATTATTAACTCTAAATACACCTTACTAATAGCAATGCATCGATTTTAATCGGAATATGCCATTCAAACTGTGTGAAATGATGGTCCTTTCAAAGTAAACACCCAATGCATTTCTAAATGGAATTGTTCAGTATCTCTTCCTCTGTTCCATTCTCTTTCTTTCTTTCTCTCCATCGTCTTCTTGGTCTCTCACTCACATATAATTAGCTTACTTTGTGATTAATAGTTTAGATTTCACAGATTTTCAAAATTCCTCCTGTGTTTCCGCCGGCAGTGTTTTCCTCAGCCCCCTCGCATGGCCGTAGGAGCTCCTCCACAGTGGAAGGGATTGGGGGGATGGAGGGGGGTGCCTGCGTCTTTAAAAGTGAGGAGCGAGGGAGCGGGCGGGCGGCTAGCTGGATTGTGCTGACGGCAGGGCTTTGGTTCAGAGCATGCCCATTAGAGGGAGCCATAAATCCTAGGCTCTCCGGGCCTGGCTGTGTCAGCAGTCCACTGAATGAATTGATTTTAAACGCCACCGGAAAAAAAAGAGGGAGAGAGAGACTCTTTAATTCAACCTCCAGCAGAAACCTCTTTTCTCTCCCTCTGCTTCTCAATTCAGAAGTGTCATTGAAAAGGAGTGAAGTCCTGAAACACTGAACCTGTCAGCAGCAACAAGCCCTGGGCTACAGCCTCAGTCCCTCCACACACCTGTGATTTACAGGAAAGGGGGCAACAACACGCCACAAACCAAATGCATCTTAAATTCCAAACAGCGTTTGTTCTTTCCCTCCAATGTTCAGTCCTCTTTTTAGATTACGGAGAGAAATGAGACATATTGTAAAAAATGTGCTCGGGCTTTTGAATTTCAAATGTGTTAGATTTGGAAATTGATGTATGTGTTTGTCTATTTAGGAGCAGCATCCATGTGGGCATGCATTTATATATTACCAGCATCAATGAAAAGCTGTGTGTCGTAGCCCTCCCCTCTCGTCTCTGTACCCCCATCGGGGTGCCTGCCTGTGATGCTGTGAGGGGCCTTACTATGCTAACCATCACATAAAACACAGCACACATGTACTCAAACACACACGCTCACACTTTCATGCATACTTACACTAATTATGTGCTCACACACTTACATTATGCTTAAACACACTCAAGCATGTATACACGCACTTTTACTCTTACACACACACACACACACACACACACACACACACACACACACACACACACACACACACACACACACACACACACACACACACACACACACACACACACACACACACACACGAACCAGCATTCCCTGGTGTGTGTCAGTGTGCCAGCTGGAAGGGGTCATCCCCTGCCGTGCTGCCCTTTGTGTCCTGCTCTGTGGTAATGCTTGTTGGACCCTTTACCACTGCCGTTGTGTGACAGCGTGGGTGCATGCACTGGGCTCTGCTCCGCTCCGCGTGGCGCAGCGCCGTGTGGTGAGGTATTCCCCAGAGAGCCCAGCAGCAAAGGCAACAGCAGGGACTTCCTGAGAGTAGCGTGGCCAGGCAGGGTGAGGACTGACCCTCGTAAAAACCCCAGCCTCAGCCGACTGATGTGGAGCAGTGCGATGAGAGAGAGAGAGAGAGAGAGAGAGAGAGAGAGAGCAGCATCCTCTCTGGCTCATTACACTGTTTAAAGAGCCGGCGCCTCTGAATCACCTGCCCAGCTCCACGCCTCAAATAAGCCCAGCCACCAGGGATCATACATCAACTTCTCCATCAGTCCCCCGGTGCCGATTTCTCACCTTTCTCCCCCTCCCAATCCAACCAGCCGCATATCACATTCACATGTATGGAATTCAGCTGAACAGATAATGCAGAGAATCAAACAGAATACATTGCCCGAGTGCAGAATTATTGAATAATGCAGAGTGAATATAGGAGTGTGACAATTTAATGTGCCTCATCATGTAAACCTGTTAATTGAATGTTTTGCATATACGCCAAGCAACATCCATGGCCCAGTTGTGTTACATGAACAGCCTTAATGCTCTGTTCTTCCTCATCTCAAAAGCACACTTTCTCATGCCTAATTACCCGAGGCTCTGGGCTGGAGGAAGGAGCGACTGGCGCGTATTACGATACAGATTGCGAGTATATTTCACTTTGAAAAATGGGAAAAGCACACACAGGAGTAAGGGCTTGATTACAAGGAGCGGGGCATAGAGCCTCTACATCTTCCTCCTTCCTCCCCTCGTTTCAATTATGGCTGACTGGAGGCCTGCTGCTGCCACGTCCTCGAATAAAACTAAAATATGATAAAACTGGAATATCAGGCCCGCCACTGATTGAACCCCGAGCCATGTAAGGGCTGGAAGATACTCCACATGTAATTACAACGTTTGCCAATAGTTTTTGATGGGGGTTCAACATGGATATGAGCGAGGGGGTGGAAGTAGGTGTGGTGGTGGGGGGGGCATGAGCAGTGCTTATGACACATGATAAAAGCACGTTTCATTCTGACTTCCCTGAGGATAAGAAGAAACTTGCATGTGTATATCCGTTCCACTGTCTTCTTCCTCTGCATAAGTGCACTGGTGTTGTTTTGAAGTCGGAGGATCATTACTCATGTGTAAGATGCATAAGCTCAGAAGATCTGCTGTCATAACACTGCAGACGGTGGTGCCGTGAATGCAAAAGAGGTGCATCTTCCTCTGGATGTGGAAAATTGAATATTAAGCTATATCATTTTAAGCACACAATAAAAACATGTCATTTCATCCAAACTAGCTTTCCTCGTCATAACAGGTAGGACTGAGAATGTAGGGTAGAGATCTGTGCTCTCTCTCTGCCATGTTCTCTGAACAGTTACCCTTTATGCCCCCTGACCCCCACAGATGTAGGTGGTGTCTCCCTGATGTCAATGTTAATCATAGTCCAGCACTCTGACCTGCCTGGTTCCCCCCGCCCCCTATCCAGCGCCCCCCACCCATGACAGAGTCAGGCTCTACCACACACAGCTTTACCAGGGGAAGCCCCTGCCAACATGGAAAGCTTCCTGTTCACATTGTGAGCTTGATAAGGATAGTGAAATGATAGACTAGCCACTGAATAGGCTAGTGTTTGTTTTGGCTCGTGTATTGAATAACAACAACTGGGATGGTCTGAAATTTGTAAATCTCTGGTTCATGGCCAGTACGGAGAGGTATCAGAGGATTCTTGTTGTTTTGAGTGTTGGATCGTGTCATAATGAAGCTAGCTGCCTTTGAAAGTGAATGAGGAGATAGATCTCTTCGCTGAGGGAAGAGCGTGCCGCCACGGCAGAATCACAGTGGAAAGAAATCCAACCCTCTCGTTCGTCCCACTATGAAGGATTCAATCACACATCTGGCCCTCTGACCCGTCCCCTCACACACTAACACCCAGGCTGGTCTCCAAAGACCAGAGACTGATCACAGGAAGGCGGGATGTGTGGAAGCTAGAGCATGCTAGAGCATGCCGTCAGGACTTCTATCATAGGAGAAATTGAGAGTTGTCGCAGTGGAGAGTGACTAGCATGGTGGTGCATTGATACATTGACCCAGCGAATGACTTGGACAGTGCAGTAAAAGTGCTGAGGTTGAAATGAAGCTGTTATCTCTGGCATGTATCACTAGGGAGGCAAGAAGCACCGGTGCAAAGGCCTGTTTGCTTTACTGTTATTGTCTCTCTGTGTTGGTCCCCCCCTTCAAACAACCCTCAGGTTCAGCTCTTTTCTAACATCACACACATTTCCCTATATATTTATAACCCTTCCTCTGACACCACCTTGAATTAAGGTCCTGAATGGTAGGAAGCTTGGCCCCAGTGATGTACTGGACTGTACGCACTACCCTCTTTAGTGCCTTGCGGTCGGAGGCAGAGTAGTTGCCATACCAGGCGGTGATGCAATCAGTCAGGATGCTCTCGATGGTGCAGCTGTATAACGTTTTGAAAATCTGAGGACCCATGCCAAGTCTTTTCAGTTTCCCGAGGGGGAATAGGAGTTGTCGTGCCGTCTTCACAACTGTCTTGTGTGTTTGGACCATGACAGTAATTTGGTGATGTGGACACCAAGGAACTTGAAGCTCTCAACCTGCTCCACTACAGCCCTGTCGATGAGAATGGGGGGGGTGCTCAGTCCTCCTTTTTCTGTAGTCCACGATCATCTCCTTTGTCTTGATCACGTTGAGGGAGAGGTTGTCATCCTGGCACCACACTGCCAGGTCTCTGACTTCCTCCCTATAGGCTGTCTCATCATTGTCGGTGATCAGGCCTACCACTGTTGTGTCGTCTGCAAACTTAATGATGGTGATGGAGTCATCCTTGGCCATGCAGTCATGGGTGAACAGTGAGTACAGGAGAGGACTGAGCACACACCCCTGGGATGCCCCCGTGTTTAGAATCAACGTGGCAAATTTTTTGTTAACTACGCTGGCTACGGAGAGCGTGATCATACAGTCATCCGGAGCAGCTGATGCTCTCATGCATGCTTCAGTGTTATTTATTTATTTAGCTCGTCTGGTAGGCTCGTGTCACTGGGCAGCTCGCGGCTGTGCTTCCCTTTTGTAGTCTGTAATAGTTTGCAAGTCCTGCCACATCCGACGAGTGTTGAAGCCGGTGTAGTACGATTCAATATTAGTCCTGTATTGACGCTTTGCCTGTTTGATGGTTCTTTGGAGGGCATAGTGGGATTTCTTATAAGCATCCGGGTTAGAGTCCCACTCCTTGAAAAAAGCAGCTCTACCTTTTAGCTCAGTGTGGATGTTGCCTGTAATCCATGGCTTCTGGTTGGCTTATGTACGTATGGTCACTTTGGGGACGACATCATCAATGCACTTATTGATAAAGCCAGTGACTGATGTGGTGTACTCCTCAATGCCATCGGAAGAATCTCGGAACATATTCCAGTCTGTGCTAGCAAAACAGTCCTTTAGCTTAGCATCTGTGTCATCTGACTACTTCCTTATTGAGCAAGTCACTGGAACTTCCTGCTTGAGTTTTTGCTTGTAAGCAGGAATCAGGAGGATTGAGTTATGGTCAGATTTGCCAAATGTAGGGCGAGGGAGATCTTTTTACAAATCTCTGTGTGTGGAGTAAAGGTGGTCTAGAGTTTTTTTCCCCTCTGGTTGCACATTTAACATGCTGGTAGAAATGAGGTAAAACACATTTAAGTTTCTCTGTATTAAAGTCCGCCACCTCTTGATGAGCATTTTCTTGTTTGCTTATGGTCTTATACAGCTCATTGAGTGCCGTCTTAGTGCCTGCATCAGTTTGTGGTGGTAAATAGACAGCTACGAAAAATGTAGATGAAAACTCTCTTGGTAAATAGTGTGACCTACAGCTTATCATGAGATACACTACCTCAGGCGAGCAAAACCTCGGAACTTCCTTAATATTCGATTTCGTGTGCCAACTGTTATTTACAAATAGACACAGACCACCACCCCTTGTCTTACCGGAGGCAGCTGTTCTATCTTGCCGATGCATCAAAAACCCACCCAGCTGTATTTTATCCATGCCGTCATTCAGCCACAACTTTGTGAAAGATAAGATATTACAGTTTTTAATGTCCCGTTGGTAGTATAGTCTTGATCAGAGCTCATCCATTTTGTTATCCAATGATTGCACGTTGGCTAATAATATTAATGGTAGCGGGGGATTACTCACCGTCGGATCCTTACAAGGCATCCGACCTACGTCCCCGATATCTCCATGTGGATGATGGGGATTTGGGCCTTGTCGAGTGTCTGAAGTAAATTCTTCATGTCCAATTAGTTAAAGAAAAAATATGTCGCTGTCCTGATATCCAGAAGCTCTTTTCGGTCATAAGAGACAGTGGCAGAAACGTTATGTACAAAATAAGTTACAAATAATGTGAAAAAACACACAATAGCACAATTGGTTGGATCCCGTAAAACGGCAGCCATCTCCTCCGGCGCCATCGGCATACATTATCTTGGGCCGATCCGGTGATAAGTTTGCTCATTAGAAGTTGGGAGGCTCATAACGTTCTATTTATCTTCTTCTTCCTGAGATGACAGTGAGCAGTGAGTGAGGGGAGCCTAGTAAGGTGGAGATGCTAGCTCTGTCACTGGAGGTATGTTGACACCCCATGAGTAATCTGGTGCATGCTAAACAGAGGGTCGAGGTGTCACTGGAACACCTCAGCAACTGGCACATGGGTAATTACTCTTCCAGCGTGGGCGCGGCTCAACGTTTTCGAACCTTTTCTTTCTCCAATCATAGTTGATGGATTGAGTGGAAGAGGGCGATCATCTGGTTCTTAGCAGGCTCACTGAGCGTGGTAGGCCTTCGTTGATTAATGATATCTGCCGCAAGTCACCAAAAGTGGAAATTAAGTATTTCTGTTTAAATGTAACATTTGTCTCCTTTGCTCGTGTTGAGAAAGGCATTTGTCAAAATCCCCAGCTTTGGCGAAAGGTGGATTTCCTCTGGGAGCACGCTGGGAATTACTCCCTACTTTCACATTAATGCCATTCAGTGTTCCCTGTTTTATTTCTTGAATCTACTTTCACCCATTGGCCTTTGCCGGGTATTTTGAATATTGAACCGTTATTTAACACACAGTTCAGGTTTATAGCCACTGCTACCACTGCTCCCTGTGACAGTTGAAAATTAGATATGTTTAAAAACACACAGAAAAGTGGGGAATGACCTTGAATGTCTGAATGAAAGTGATTCAAGATGGAATCTCCCTGTGTTGGGCACAGGGGAGTGATCTGGTGGCAACCCTGGTTGAGTTGGGTTACAGTTATGGTGATAGTGAGCCTGTCATGCCGGAACAGAACCAAGCCTCTGGGTAGACTAATGGTTCTAGAATCTGGCCTGGGTCCAGTTCTTCCCCATGCAGCTACTGCTTCTTCCTTCCGTGGCTGGGATATCATTACCTTCAATGTGTTACATCAGACTCGCTTGGTCAGGCTCTGAAACAGTCAATACTCCACAATTTAGAAAATCAGCCAAGTTTGCAGAAACAAAGAGGCAATATTGGAAATAAAGACGGATGTATAATCTGACGCCAGGCGTTTTTTCATGGTGGGTGAATTATTTGTTGTCCGGAAGGAGGGACGTACACGTGGGGCGGGGCGGAGGGCAAGGAGCCAGCCAGCCATCTGTCAGGGGTTAGAGGAGGTGGTCAAATGGCTCGAATAAATGTTCAAATCACAGCGGCCAACTACTGACCCTCCGCGTTTCATACAAGCACCCTTTACTTTTCCCATCAATGGAAATCTAATTGCTTGAAAAGCGATCAATGGAAACTAAATTGGTTTTGTGTGGAAGCGAGCATGCAATAAGCTCTGAGCTGTTTTAATGTGTGTTGGTTTTGCATCTTAAATCATGGTAATTTTGGAGTGGGGCCCCGTTCCGTTCTCCTGAGAGGGGCTCAACCTAGGTAGTACCCAGAGACTGGGGTGGGAGCACTCAATCAAGCCTCTAATAAAAATTACAAGCTTAATTGCTTTTCCAAACTCATAAATCCTGCAACTGTATGTGTTCATCTTTTGCATTTCTCTGTAGCGTGCAGTAGGCTTGGTCGGGAATGCAGCAGAGGCTCATTTTGGGAGGGCTGGGAGGTAACAGGGAACTTCTCCTGCAGGAGCTGCTGTGACCTCTGATAACCCTCCAGTGATCTGATATGACTAATCCCTTATAATCCCTAATACACTCCTTAACATGCTCCTAACTGACAGCAGTCGATATGGGTGCACTTCTCTGTCTTATCGCTGATCTCTTTTGTCTTTTGTACGCTGCTTCTCTCTCTCAGCAGTCAGAACCCGCCACGCTGCTCTCCTCTCTCCCCCTGACCAAGGAACAGTCGCACATCTACATTGATGTCACACATTTAAGTTCCTCTACTCAGTGACTCTTGATAAGCTTAGACTAGATCAGAGTCTCGGAATTGAACTGACTAATTGGTTAGCACAGGTCTGGAGGCAGCCAGAATGCCAACTACTCAGGCACAACGGGGGAGCTCAGAGTGAGGTCTTATTTGGTGGTAGCACAGCAAAAACGACTTTCCACTGTTTTCTCTTCTACCACCACTGGATGTCTTGTCAGAGAGACTTGGATAAGGGTGTTACCCCTCTGACCTGTAGTGTTCGAGGGAAGCTGCATAGCGTTGGAAGGCACTTGAAGGAATGGTCTCCACTGTGTAATTTATGGATGTCTCTGAGATGTATTCCAGCCCAGGTCTCCTCTTCTCCATCCCTCAGGTGCTTATCTATCACTTATCAGGGAAGACAGAGCATCAGCCCAGGTTGTATTTCTGTCTGCTAGTGTAATTACATTGTAATTGATCTAAGGACATAGGCAGTACATGTGCAGTAACTTCTCATGGTCCAGTCTCCCTGTGTTATCGTTGATACTGTTACTCTAAATAAACAGTTGTCCTGGTGGAAATCTCAGACAGGTCTGCACATGTATGTGTGTGGAAATGTAGTAGAGAAATATGGAAATTGAGAATGAATGAACTCCTGTCTGTTTGATTGAATCCTTTAGAAGGTCATACCAAGTGGTATAGTAAAAAAGCTAATATAAATGTTTTTATTTGTTTACTAACAGTCATGTGTGGTCATAATGTATAAAAATACCACTGACAGCAATGCATACATGTCAATAGCTGTTTTATTGGAATTCGTGTTTTTTATTTTCTCCCGAGACCTGCTGTTGCAGTATAAGTCCAAGCCCCCTCACAACAAACAACCAGGCGTTGTATCATTCCAATCACGCATATTATCCAGCTCTCGCCACCCATCAATCTTCCCTCAGCCATTTTTGAACTGATGCTGAAATGATGTTATAAATGATGGTTAAAAAAATCCCCATATTTTTTTGTTGTTGACAGTCTAACGGCTTCTCTGATGCTATCCATATACATGTGTGTGTGTGTGTGTGTGTGTTTGTGTGTTTGTGTGTGTGTGTGTGTGTGTGTGTGTGTGTGTGTGTGTGTGTGTGTGTGTGTGTGTGTGTGTGTGTGTGTGTGTGTGTGTGTGTGTGTGTGTGTGTGTGTGTGTGTGTGTGTGTTTGTGCATGTGTATGTGCTGCAGTCACCTTAGGGAAATAACTAATCAACCTTTCAATCAACAAACACCTGTACCAGGAACACAGCATTTCCCTCATCAGGTTATGTCTGTATCTTAGCTCATATACGCCCGTGTTGCAGATTCTACTAATTTCATTCTACTAATTTCATTTGACTAATCTCTATCATTCGTTGTTATGTGTAAAATCCTTATATTATGCTGAAGGCTTTGCCCGGTACTGAAGAGGTATAGCTGTGAAACTATTGCATGGTTTGTCCATAGTGTTGAAGATCCTGAAGCTCCTGTGCAGTCTAATGTAAGTATGCAGCTCTCCCTCATGATCCCTCATTTATCATTTTGACACCGGCTACTTTTTTGAAGTGGAGAAAAATGTTGCAGTCAGCTCTTCCTTTGGTCTCGGAAAATGTGTGTGAGAATGAGTGTGTGCACGTGTGCGCACTTGCACGCGTATGTGTGTGTGTGTGTGTGTCTGTGTGTGTGTGTATGCAACAGTATGATTAAGTGGCTAGGTAGACATACAGCTGTTTTTTACAGTACATGTACACCATACCAGGGTTGTACATGTCAGATATACTAGTGAGTAGGCTACCATTATTTCATTCCATGTTTGTCCACAATGTTTTCCACAAAATCCTTGAAGGATAATTGAGTATGAAATATATCTTTGGCTGTAAATGCTACTGTAAATGAGGAAAATATTTCTTACAGTAAGTAATGCCTATGTCGATATTCCATAAAATAATCTGCCGTTTCCAGCTACAATAGTAATTTACAACATGAACAATGTCTACACTGTATTTCTGATCAATTTTATGTTATTTTAATGGACAAAAAATGAGCTTTTCTTTCAAAAACAAGGACATTTCTATCCCAAACATTTGAACGGTAGTGTAGGTGTGTGGGAGGGTTAGGAGTTTGACCACCCTTTTAGCTTTTTCCTGCTGTTACCACCCTGAGCCATATACTTTCCTTTCCACTTGGTTTCGATCCCCATGCTTGCGCCAAGGTCAAGCAGGTAACCTATTGGTAAAAGTGCCTTGGCGAGCCAATAAATACCGAGCTGTATTAATCACATAGCAGCCCTTACTCCTTTAAGAGGTCAATGCTTTAAAGGGCATCCAGAGTGCCGCCTGCCTTACACTGAAATACAGCCAGGGAATCTTTCTGGTTGAATGTGCAACAAGTTGTATTCGTTCCCCCCAATGAGGTCAGTCTACCCTGCTCAAATGAGATCTGTCGATAGTCCATTATATGCTCGTGAAACTTGATTGTGGGGCATCTGTCCGATGCATATTTCATGCTAAATGTAGTTAGCTGTAAGTATTGCATACATTACTAGTAGTCTATCCCCCAGTATAGGCAGGAGTAGAACATCTGTTTTCTATTAAGGGAAGATGAAATATTCATCTGAAAGCAGATCTGCTAGGAGTCAATCATTCAGACACACCTCTGACAGCTGCTGGGGAGCTAATATCAGCATGTCAGGTGTCTAATGTAATACATCTGATCACCACATCAAATATAGATCTCCCTGAGCCAAAACTAACAAGCACCGGTTCAAATCAACTAGTTTACAGAATAGGGAATGAGGAAACTTAATGATATAGCCTACATACAACATACATGTACTGTATGTGAAGAGATTGTGATGGATTTTAGATGCCACTTTTGACATTTTTCACTTTTGACTACCTAAACACAAATAGATAGACTTCTATTATATTAAAATCCACTCAAATAGATAGACTTCTATTATATTAAAATCCACTCAAATAGGTAGACTTCTATTATAATAAAATCCACTCAAATAGATAGACTTCTATTATATTAAAATCCACTCAAATAGATAGACTTCTATTATATTAAAATCCACTCAAATAGGTAGACTTCTATTATAATAAAATCCACTCAAATAGATAGACTTCTATTATATTAAAATCCACTCAAATAGGTAGACTTCTATTATAATAAAATCCACTCAAATAGATAGACTTCTATTATAATAAAATCCAAGGCCCCAGTGAAGTAAACAGTAAATGGCTTTCCGTTCTTGGTGGCTGAGGCTGATTCAATGTTCACTGCAAAACCGGAGCTTTGCATTTATCACTAATTATACCATAGAGCAGTCTAATGCATCAATCCCTTTCCCCTTCAAGTATTCATTGAGTAAACAGAGATCCATACTATGCAATTATTGCCTTCTAAATAGCCTATGTGAACACTTGAAAAGCTAACTGTATGTCAATAACCCTCAAAGGTGCATTCCATTGAGAGACAACGTTTACGGGATCTAGTGTTTGGCAGGGTTACCAGGTGTCCAGGACTACATCTGTTCATCCTCAGCAGGACTACAGGACCAGAACCTGGTCAGAATGTGTTGTACTGTTTGTTAGTCTATATAACTTTCCCATTACCGTGGTTCCTTTAGTGTCACCAGACCCTGACTAACCCATGACTGCACTGGTCTCCCAGGCCTTGCTGTGTGCAGACAGCAGAGCCATCTCCCTCTTTGAGCTAAAGATGCTTGGACATTAGCATACACAGGTTGTCACTGGCAAATGAATGACAAGACTTTCATCTCCCAATGTGTCAGCCTCGCTTAGCATTGACACGGTTCAATGTGCCCGCAAAGTGCCACTTTGGTGGGTTATGGAACCGGCATGCTATTGAAAAGCTGCCTCGCAAAGATTACTTAATAAATAGAATAATTTCACCATCAATATTATTCCAGGACTGTGACAATGTCAAAAGGAACAAGAAAACAACCAATCTAGGTTTGATACGAAACTTTGCTGTCTGTGGTTGCTGTGCACCAGTCATTTTAGCGTAATGAAAAATGAAGGTATGCTTTGTGTACACAATGCAAGAGTGTATTACCAAGTTTATCTTTCCATTGCTTGCCCTTGTTATACCTTGCCCTAGGCTCTCGCCTGTGTTTTCCTCAAATGTAACTTTGCAGGGTCTGTGTGTAGGCCATGCACGTGTGTGCGTGCAGTGCATGTGTGTGAGCAGAGATGGGCATGATTTTTCTTACATATATTTGAAATACACATTTTGTCATTTGAATTACACTGGGCTGAACTACACTCCAATTTATTTTGTATTTTCAAAACACTGTAATTTGTATTTTCAATGTATATATTTTTTAGTTATATCAGTACACATTTTGTGGCCCCCTTTTCACTGTGCATTGGTATCTGATAGCACTATGACGTGATAAAAGAGTCTGCTAAGTGAACTAAATAAAAATGTATATATAAAAATGAACAATTGCAAAGCATGCTGAGTAATATTCTAATGCATTCCACCCCGAAACAATACCCAGTGTGCTTTGCAGTTGATTTTGGTATGTTAATTTTCACATGTACATTTTGGTCGTTCAGCAGACACTCTTATCCAGAGTTACTTGGAAAAATAGGTAGATAAATTACAACATATCACAGTCATAGCAAGTAAAACATCTTTGTAACCGTTAGTGAGACTGTTGTTGCTGTTCAGGCCGGATACTTGCAAAGGATTTTTGTATGTATTTTAATTAAGTACATTACCAATTATACCATTATAAAAAAAAAAAATGTTGACATTGATCTTAATGGTATTTTGTAAATGTATGTTCTAATTGTTGCTCATCCCTGTGTGTGATAGTGCATTCGCTGGCAGTTTTTTAAATTGTATTTTTTAAACGTAACCTTTATTTAACTAGGCAAGTCAGTTAAGAACAAATTGTGTGTGTTTCTGTGCATTTCTACTCACCACAGAGAGGTATGGGTGGTGGACTCAATTACATATCCTTAAATATGTTATCTCAGGGGGTGTCAATTAGTCTTTGTTGGGAATGCTTAATTAAAGATGAACAGTGTGCAAATTAAATTGAGAAATAGGTCAACTGAATATTGCATGAGACCTGTCTTATCAGTGACTGACTAGTACCTCTACCAGCTGCTGCTCTAGAATCACAAAGCTCAGCCACCCATGATCCACCTGCAGGAGAAGGTTTGGAGGACCATGCCTCAAAACCAATCGCCACTAATTAAATCATCACGGAAAATATTGCAGATATTCTGATTAAAAGCCATTTTTTAAAGAGATTACTTCAAAAAAGCTTTGTGAACTTCCTGTCTCCACTCTAGTTCTTCATTTCCCATTGCTCTGAGCCGAAATCCTGACATGGCAAGATTTAGATGCGAATATGAGACGTTTATCAAATTTCTCCATTAATCTGATGTGCAGGGCCTTGATTAAAACGTTACCCCCAGACAGACAACGTAGCTGCTCAATATGCACAATTTACAGAAATACACAGATTGATACAGATGTGCTCTGTAATTTTTCCTGGTTTGGGATCAATAAAGCTGTACGCTCAGGGATCGGGGTGTGTTGTTTTTTGTCTGGAGTTTTATACTGACTCAGTGCAAAGCTGTAAAGACAGCAGTGTGTGAGTGGAGGGAGAATTGAGGCACCCCATTACCACCACCACCACAACCAGCACCCACTCTGTCTGACAGGACGGTCAGGGAGGGATCCCTGGGAGCAGCCAGAGATTGATTCTCTCCCCACCTAGAGATGTGGCTTGTTTTCCAGAGAGGTAATATGACGTTTTTGTAGATCGTCTGGGGGATAGGGGGGCAGGAGAGGAGGGGATATGGGGTGGTATGACTAGAAATGCCCCCGATGGGGTAGAGGAGGGGGAGAGATTGGTGCAAAGAGAGAAGGAAGACAAAAAGGGAGACAGTAATGGAACGGTACGAGCCATGCCCTATCAAACTGACCGAGCCATGCCCTATCAAACTGACCGAGCCATGCCCTATCAAACTGACCGAGCCATGCCCTATCAAACTGACTGAGCCATGCCCTATCAAACTGACTGAGCCATGCCCTATCAAACTGACTGAGCCATGCCCTATCAAACTGACCGAGCCATGCCCTATCAAACTGACTGAGCCATGCCCTATCAAACTGACCGAGCCATGCCCTATCAAACTGACCGAGCCATGCCCTATCAAACTGACCGAGCCATGCCCTATCAAACTGACTGAGCCATGCCCTGTCAAACTGACCGAGCCATGCCCTATCAAACTGACTTAGCCATGCCCTATCAAACTGACCAAGCCATGCCCTATCAAACTGACTGAGCGATCCTCTATCAAACTGACCGAGCCATGCTCTATCAAACTGACTGAGCCATGCCCTATCAAACTGACTGAGCCATGCTCTTTCAAACTGACTGAGCCATGCCCTGTCAAACTGACTAAGCTCTGCCCTATCAAACTGACCGAGCCATGCTCTATCAAACTGACTGAGCCATGCTCTATCAAACTGACTGAGTCATCCTCTATCAAACTGAAAGACCGGCCCTTCTCAGCAGCAATGCCGACAGACACTAACTCATCCTTGGATCATGTGCACTCTGGTTAATGTTGCTACTGATCACTCCATCCTCTCACTTATAGATCCACTGTCTTCTAATGCTGATTGATATAAATCAAATTGCGTTTGATTGACACCACAGCCAACGGGCATGGTTTTCATCCCCCAAAAAGAATGGCCACAGTCAAAGGCTCCGGGCGGTTTCTGGCTGCTCTAGCCGGGGGAGGGCAGTGACCTCTGGATAGCACATGTAATAGATGACTATATATGTCTTGTGCTGTCTCCCTCTCTCTCTGAGCCCAGGAGCCCAGGAGACATGAACTCATTAATTACGGGGGGTGTTGGCCAGGCTGGACGCTGACACGATCGTTGTGGCTGTGTGGTTATTGACTACTCCGCAGAGGAAAGTTGCTCATTTAGCACAGTGTCGCAGGCCTGGGAGGTCACTGATCATTGTGGCGGGAGCATCTGCTGGCTTTTGTTTGCTTCTGTGTGTGTGTGTGTGTGTGTGTGTGTGTGTGTGTGTGTGTGTGTGTGTGTGTGTGTGTACTGATGAATCTATAAGCTTAAGTGAATGATGTAACTATTGCACACAATTTCTGGAATGTATACACATATATTTTCTTTAGAAGACCTAAACTACATGACCAAAAGTATCGTCAAACATCGTCTAACATCGTCAAAAATCTCATTAGTCCCCCCTTTTCTGCTATAACAGCCTCCACTCTTCCGGGAAGGCTTTCCTCTAGATGTTGGAACATTGCTGCGGGAACTTGTTTCAATTCAGCCATAAGAGCATTAGTAAGGTCGGGCACTGATGTTGGGCGATTAGGCTCAGCTTGCAGTCTGCTTTCCAATTCATCCCAAATGGGGTTGAGTTCAGGGCTCTGTGCAGGCCAGTTAAGTTCTTCCACTCCGATCTCAACAAACCATTTCTGTATGGACTTTGCTTTGTCCATGGGTGCATTGTCATGTTGAAACAGGAAGGGCCTTCCCCAAACTGTAGCCACAAAGTTAGAAGCATAGAATCGTCTAGAATGTCATTGTTTGCTGTAGCGTTAAGAATTCCCTTCACTGGAACTAAGGGGCTCAGTCCAAACCATGAAAAACAGCCCCATACCATTATTCCTATTCCACCAAACTTTACAGTTGTCACTATACATTGGGGCAGGTAACCCAGATCAAAACAGTTATCAGCTTACGAACCCATTAGAAATGTAGGTGCTGATAAAGTAACACTGGTTTATTGATCCATAGTTTCAGCAGCTGTTGACAGTTCCAACACCCACCTCCTCATTAGGAACATAGCAGGAGTGAGCTCTGGAATGGAGCTGGAATTCCAGAATAGCAATTTACATTTACATTTACATTTAAGTCATTTAGCAGACGCTCTTATCCAGAGCGACTTACAAATTGGTGCATTCACCTTATGACATCCAGTGGAACAGCCACTTTACAATAGTGCATCTAAATCTTTTAGGGGGGGGGGGTGAGAAGGATTACTTATCCTATCCTAGGTATTCCTTAAAGAGGTGGGGTTTCAGGTGTCTCCGGAAGGTGGTGATTGACTCCGCTGTCCTGGCGTCGTGAGGGAGTTTGTTCCACCATTGGGGGGCCAGAGGCGAACAGTTTTGACTGGGCTGAGCGGGAACTGTACTTCCTCAGTGGTAGGGAGGCGAGCAGGCCAGAGGTGGATGAACGCAGTGCCCTTGTTTGGGTGTAGGGCCTGATCAGAGCCTGGAGGTACTGAGGTGCCATTCCCCTCACAGCTCCGTAGGCAAGCACCATGGTCTTGTAGCGGATGCGAGCTTCAACTGGAAGACAGTGGAGAGAGCGGAGGAGCGGGGTGACGTGAGAGAACTTGGGAAGGTTGAACACCAGACGGGCTGCGGCGTCATCTGCAGAGAGGGAGGAGGGGGGGGAGGGGGAGGAGGATTCAGGAGGGAGGAGAAGGTGGCAAAGAGCTTCCTAGGGTTAGAGGCAGATGCTTGGAATTTAGAGTGGTAGAAAGTGGCTTTAGCAGCAGAGACAGAGGAGGAAAATGTAGAGAGGAGGGAGTGAAAGGATGCCAGGTCCGCAGGGAGGCGAGTTTTCCTCCATTTCCGCTCGGCTGCCCGGAGCCCTGTTCGTAAGCCCTGACGTAAGCAGAGGCCAATATTCCACTAGAAGTTATTACCATTTGTCATGTTTTTAGAAAACCACGGCAATGATCTGAGCCAGTCTTCCCCCTGATCTCCCAGGTGCTTTTGAAATTCTAATGCCCTCCCAGATGGATGTGAAAAACGACTTAATTACCCCTTTAAAAACACATCTATTATGATTCCCAGCCTTTAACAAAACAAATTGGCTTAATGTCTGGGCCCTAATTGTGTGAAACAGTTAAGAGTGTTTTTGCTTTAAATGGTGCACCTTTGGGACTCTGGCGCTGGGGCAGGGAGGTAGAGGCCTGCTGTGAGTTGGCGGCCAAGGAGGACAGGAGGTGGGGCTCAAATGACCTAGACTTCTGCTCCTCACTCATCCAAACCAGGGTGGATGATAGGGTGAGGTGGAGCCTTTGGGAGCTGCAGCAGCACTGTCTCCTGGGGATAGGGGAAGTGCTCCGGCTATCACTGGCACTCGAATAGAGGATGGAGACAAGCTCTGATCTATTATACCATTGTTTTATTTTAGGTGAAAGTCGTGTTGTCGATTAGAAAGCCATAATGTACATGTGTACTATCCATTAGTCCATCTGTAGTGGATGTTTTGGACGTAGTTGTTAACATTTCTGCACATGTATCGTTCTCTTGTAGAGTTTCCAATGTCTAATTATCTGCTAAAAAGGCCTCTACACTATAAAATGATCTAGCATTAGTTTCTATTGTGGGGGCAATCTTCCTTAGGTAGCTTGTTCTACCACAGTGCCAGTGTTCACAAGGCTCCAATTACAAAAAGATGTGAATAAATAATACCTTTTTGTATCTTTTCTCCCAACTGTCATAGATCCAATAAAGCCCAGGTCCTGTGGGACTGTTCATTATAGATTAAGACTAAAGTCCCCCTGGGACCAATTAGACCATCAGAAAATGACTATTTATTGAATTGTGTACCGTTTAAAACAATTATATTGAATATCTACTTAACAAACACTTGTCTGGAACATCATGGTCCAGAAAAATGGACCCGCATCTCCATGGCACCAGATTACTAATACTTGTCTGACCATGCATAGACTACATCTAGCAATCAGTCTGGTGTGATAGCCTATCAACTCTGCTGCCTTTGTCCGTGGATGTTATTTGTAAGTTGTAAGCTAACCTGGAATGACCTCAACATGCCTGCTTGTCTCAGAATATGACCGTCAGTGTGACAGGGATGACCATCAGTGTCAGGATGTAGCAATCAATGTCAGGGAATGATGGGAATGGCCATCCTGGTGACAATGGATCTGTGTCTGTATTGTCCCTTCCTTCCTGACGGAGGTGACAGTGATGTCCGCCAGACAGGTGACGGGCTGAATTGGCATGTGGAACTGGATGTGGGGTGGTGGGGGGTGGGGCCGAGAGGGAGATGGCAGCTCGTGCATTTTTTATAGGTGTCCAGGGGTGCTTACACAGCGCCTCGTTACTGCCCATCCAAACTGTCATGGCACGGGGCCCGCCATCCTCCTGCCTGCCCGCCCGCCAGCAACAGACCCTACTTTAGGCACCTCAATAATTTAGTGCATGTGTTTACAGAACGTTGACAAAGTCAAGTGCGCTGGCCCTGTATACATCCCAGGATGAATAATACATGTGGTAAGGCTGGGGGATGTGCCTGGCGGGATGGACTTCTGATCTACCACCACATAAGCAGAGTAAATGTCCTGACATTTCAAATATCCACTGTGGAGGAATGTGCTGAACGCACCAGATCTGCACAGACTCCCCGTTAAGAGAGGAGGTAGGAGGGAGTAGATAGTGGAGGGGATGTAGGGGGGTAACGGTGGGATGCTTAGATTCTAGAAATAAGAGTATCTTCTTCTCCTAGAACAATGGGGCTGGAACAAATCATACCAGCCATACCCAGAGGCTCTTGATAGGATGTTGCCTGATTGATGCCTGGGTGCTTTCATCTGTTCTGTGAGACGCTGAAGAGAATCACACGGAGAGGACATGTGGCTGTTATGTAAAGACATAATGACTTTCTTCCTCTGTCCACCCTATTGTCCTGGGAGAACGGGAGCTTAGGGGATGTAGGCAGGAGTCCTTGTTTTCTGTTCCTCCACACTTTTTTCTCCCTCTCAGCTTTTAAAAAAATGAGATGCTTGAATCTCCGCTCATCGGGACGGAAACCATGTGTTTTACAATCAAACTCAGAGAAAATGAAAGGCCCTCACATTTTTGGGTGTACATCACAAATGCATGAGTTTGGGTGTGGTGGTAACTGACACAAATAAATCATTGTTTATGACTGAGGCTTTTGTTAATAATGCAGCTGGTTATGCAGACAGTGTTGAATCATCAGTAGTTTAGAGGAAAAACAGTCTCCCTTTTTTATTTTATGAATATGACAATCAAATGAGGAATGGCTAGTGAATACCTGCAAGATACCACACTACTATGCCATTGTTGATTGAGTTTTGGCTAAGACATTCTACCAGCCAATATCTCTCAAACTATAGCACACTATGAAGGAACTTTAACCGGTGAAGCAAATACCACTGGAGTAAACACGTGGCACTGAATCATTTGCTCTGAACATACTTCTTTCTATGTAATGGACCGTTAGTTGTGACTACATGATCAAACACAAACAAAGACCGTGGCTGTGTATTTTCCCTGGACTACACTGTTGTCTCTGGTATAGACATAGTAGACTTCAACACGTCGTGTATGTGTGTGTGTTTACTTATGTGTGCACTTGTTCCTGCGTGTGTGTGTACTTACTGTACGTGTGAGAATTTGTGTGTTTTAAATGAGAAAGAAGACGGAAGGCTTAATTCATGCCATAATGGCCCTTCATAAATAGGTAAGTGTGTCTTGCGGAGCGAGGGCCTCTCGGGAGATTACCATCACACTGAACTGCAGGATGCCTCATTGAGGTAGAGCACACTGGGTTCCCTGCTGAGCTAACTTAAGGCGTCCGCATACATGGGTTGGGTTAGGGTTGGGTTGGGTTTGGGTTTGGGTTGGGTTTGGGTTGGGTTTGGGTTGGGGTTGGGGTTGGGGTTGGGGGGTTGGGTTTGGGTTTGGGTTGGGTTTGGGTTGGGGTTGGGGTTGGGGTTGGGTTTGGGTTTGGGTTGGGTTTGGGTTGGGTTTGGGTTGGGTTTGGGTTGGGTTTGGGTTGGGTTGGGTTTGTTCCTAGTTGGGGTTGGGGTTGGGTTTGGGTTGGGTTGGGTTTGGGTTGGGTTTGGGGTTGGGTTGGGTTGGGTTTGGGTTGGGTTGGGTTGGGTTTGCTCCTAGCAGAACTCGGCCAAGTGAACGTCTGTGCTCACATGCTAAAGACCCCTAAACAACTTGACCCACCATAGCAACAACATAGCCATAACACTTCCTCAAAATAGTCCAAGTTAATCTAAGACAAATCAAGAAATCTGTCATTAATTTTGCCGGTTTTCCCAAGGAGATGTTTTACATCTAACTGAGATGTTTGTGGTAGTACTTCTCAAGTGAAAGACAGCAAACACTTCATGCTCCCACTCCTACTATGAGTAGTACTGTTGACCAATCACCAACGAAGGGGCGTAGATTTCGGCTACCAAACTTCGACGAGCCTCATGAAGAAAATGTGTGTGCAGGAACAGCCGAAAAACCTTTGGAACACCAAAACGAAGAAAAACTTCACAAAATGTCTTCATGATATATACTCAAACTGTTTAGACTGGGAAGCATGCAACAGATGCACGCACCGGTACATGCACGCACAGGCTTTACACACACGCTTGTAACACACACACACACACACACACACACACACACACACACACACACACACACACACACACACACACACACACACACACACACACACACACACACACACACACACTCACACACACACTGTTCCAGGGGGCATGTTGACAGGTGTTGACTCTTGATGGAGGGCCTGTCCCTGTTCTCCTCCCCAGATCTATAACAGAGAGGATTTGTGTCCAGTTGAGGTGCAGGCAGGCGAGCATCACAGAGATTTTTTACCACTCAAATCTCCATTTTATAGTGGATTTGAACTTCCATTTAAACAACGGACATATCTTCTCTTTGTCTCACTCTCAACGGCCTTCCGTCACCTCTATTTTACTGCCTAAGTAATTATTTATGCTCCAGTGTAGAGAAAATATTTTATTAGGAGTCTCACGTTTTATTTAATTCTCCCTCCACTCTGAAGGTGGGTGATAATGGGGTTGTACAGAGGGCTGCTGGTGCCGTCCATATATAGAATATTATTTTACTAGATTATTTTATACTCCGTGTGATTTATGGGGAGCGATCTCAAGTCGATGGTCATAATTGATCTATATACAACACATGGCTGGGATCCTATCTTCCCTGCACCAAATTTCAGGCTCAACTCTTGAATCAGCACTTCTGGTTCCCTTGGCCGGGTCGTGCTGTGTAAGGCTGCTCTGCCGGATTCTGCCTGCTCCTTCATCACTCTTTTACCATATACATGTATTTTCTATCCATCCATTGCAGCAGGCAGGATGTTCCACTCCCACTCTCCTTTATCCATCCCCCTCTCTTTACCCGCTATGGTGGATCAGCAGAAGAAAAGGGGTGGATCTCCTTTCCCTCTGCAGGACACGAGATCCAATGTGAAAGAGAGAGAAGAGAAATTGCTCCTCCCCCAGGAGTTGGGCGGTGGCGACAGCTTTTCACCAGTGACAGGCTCCAAACAAGCGGGTTAGGTTGAAAGCCTCGTGGCATTTGGGGACATTTACGTAGGAGTCCGATTCACTTCGGCGGAGAAACAAGAAAATATATATTTTTTTGTGGCATCGGTTCCATTTGATCTGTTTATTGACCACTGCAGATCTGACTTCATATGAGCATTTGAGAGAGGAAAATGAGCAAGGGCGGTTTGGGGCCCCTGGGGCCAGAGGGAGGGCCTGGTAAGCGTGTTGACCTGCTCAGACAGGGCACATTCAGAGAAATGAATTTCATCTGCGTTTCAGACAGGAAAGCAATGGAGACACGAGCAGCCAGAGAGCTGCAGAGAGAGACAGAGAGACATTTCAGAGTAATATTGATCCACGTTAATTAGATTCCTATCAAGTCTTAGGGGACTGGTGTTCCGGCAACACATTTTAGAGGGAGAAAATAGGCTCAGAGATACACCACTATATGAACTGAGTTAATTTCATTCCAAAGGCCCCCAGTACAAAACCTGATTTGATTATTCAGAGTATTTTTTGTGTCTAATTACAATTTCCCTCAAGATACTAGAAACTTTTCAGTGAACCGAACTGACTTTGCATCCCTTTTAAAAAGGTTTAGTGTTTTTTCTTCTGTGGTCAATCGTACTACTTTTTGCTTTGCAGTGTGTGTAATTTCAATATAATGAATGTGTCCATTATTAAACAGTAATATGGTTGAATCTGTCCATGCAAATACAGTAGCTGATGTGTCTCTGTCCTCTGTCTGTTTTTTATAATGACATATTAAAAAGTATTTTTCCTTTCTTCCACAAATATTTGATCTCCTACTCTCTGCAAAAAAAGTCTACTTCTAACAACAAACTGGCATTAATGAGTAACTTCAGCATTTTTGATTGGAAATGCCTCTGCTACCTAAAGAAGAAGGACTTGCCTTTTAACCCCAGCTATGACCGGTGGGATTAGTCAGCTGGTGGTGGAGTGGTCGTCCTCCTCTGTAAACTCACTCATTGGTCCTGTAGTAATGTGTTCCTTCCCCTTCCCGCCCTCCTGGTCGTCCCTGTGTCATTTCCTGGCTGAGTTGTCAGGGAAGGGTTGTGTGTGGGGGCTGAGGGGGTGTGTGTGTAGTTGGGTCCTGTTTAGAAGGCTCTGGCCTGACGTTCTGGGGGCACCCACCGGGTCACTGGTTTTCATGGGTGATCTGTTTGTCATAATGGCTTTTAAAAGGTCACGTGTTGATTTAAAATGAGTGATCGTTAAAAGTCTTTGCTCTGCCACTGCCAGGCCCACGCCCCTCCTCAGGTCATGTCCAATGGGGTGTAGGCCAATTTGTTATGGAGTGATGCATATAGAGCTCCACGAATACATGGATTACAGGGGAGTAGGTCGGGCAAATATTTGGATAGATCTGAGCGCACTTAGAAAGGAAGCCTGGCTGATAGATCCAATTGAAATATTGGAGCTAATATCACTGGTTGGTGTTTTGCTCGGTTTTTGTAATGCCTTATATGTTTAAGAGGGAACAGGATGGATTGGAGGAGGGGTTATCATACTGAAATTCCCCCTTGCTGCACTATAACTCACCGCCAGCCCCTCTCACAGTGTAGCAGTAACTCTGCATGGCATTATCCATGGGTTTAGAGCCATCTCCCTACACTCACCGTTATTAATCTCACACATCTTTTACACCGCTTCTCCTGCTCCTCGCTATCCCTCTCCTGCCCAGCCGCCAGGCTTCTCCGCCATCCCCACCGTCTCGGGAGACTCATACGTGTTACCTCGCCGATGCAGGCTCCAGCGGCCAGAGTGACACTCTACGGGGTTATCATGACACGTACCTGCATTGTTCCACTCCAGCGCCACGCCCCCGGCCACTCCATCCCCCCGCCCCCACCCCAGGCAGCTCACTGTATGGTGGCTATAATTGTTACCGTAAATCCTGCTGCTCCCCTACGCCCCTGTCTTAACCGCCCATTACGCATGGTTCACTACGGCCCTTGTTGATTGCAACTGTCAGCCAGGCTAGATTTATGCACTAAGAGATAGGTAGCGGAGGGAGGAAGGGAGGGAGAAGAGGGTGATCAGGGGTAGGTGGGTTTATTGGGTGAGCCCACGCTTGACCCGCCCTCTTCCCTCTGCCCTCTCACCCCTGTCTCTCCACACACCCTCAGAGTAGGAGGACGTGGGTGAGATGAAGTCACTGTAGGTAGGCCCAGTCTCTGTCTGGTCTGTCCCTGTTGACGGAAGGGGAAACCCAGTGGATTGTTTTGTAGATGAGATCTGGTGCTTATCTCTCTGTCTGTCAGAGCTGGCTGAATGGGCATGGTAAGTGTTTGTGTTCTTGTGATTATGATCGCTCTCATTTTTACAAAGTCTCTCCTCTCAGGCTCCTCCCTCCCTCTCACCAGCATAACTCACGACAGGAAGCCTGTAACAAAGTAATCTGTACTAGAGGTGAGTATGATTTTTCAACGCCGATACCGATAATCGGCCGAAACCGATTAATCGGACGATTTTATTTTAAATGTATTTGTAATAATGACAATTACAACAATGCTGAATGAACACTTATTTTAACTTAATATAATACATCAATAAAATCAATTTAGCCTCAAATAAATAATGAAACATGTTCAATTTGGTTTAAAAAGGCAAAAACAAAGTGTTGGAGAAGAAAGTAAAAGTGCAATATGTGCCATGTAAAAAAGCTAACATTTAAGTTCCTTGCTCAGAACATCAGAACATATGAAAGCTTGTGGTTCTTTTTAACATGAGTCTTCAATATTCCCAGGTAAGAAGTTTTAGGTTGTAGTTATTATAGAAATTATAGGACTATTTCTCTCTATACGATTTGTATTTCATATACCTTTGACTATTGGATGTTCTTAGATGCACTTTAGTATTGCCAGTGTAACAGTATAGCTTCCTTCCCTCTCCTCGCCCCTACCTGGGCTCGAACCAGGAACACATTGACAACAGCCACCCTCGAAGCTCGTTACCCAAGCAGAGCAAGGGGAACAACTACTCCAAGTCTCAGAGCGAGTGACGTTTGAAACGCTATTAGCGCGCACCCCACTAACTAGCTAGCTATTTCACATCGGTTACACCAGCCTAGTCACCAGCCTAACACACAGAAATACGAGCCTTAGGTCATTATCATGGTCAAATCCGGAAACTATCATTTCAAAAACAAGACCTTTATTCTTTCAGTGAAATACGGAACCGTTCCGTATTTTATCGGGTGGCATCCATAAGTCTAAATATTCCTGTTACATTGCACAACCTTCAATGTTATGTCATGATTACGTAAAATTCTGGCAAATTAGGCGGCCCAAACTGTTGCATATACCCTGACTCTGCGTGCAATGAACGCAAGAGAAGTGACACAATTTCACCTGGTTAATATTGCCTGCTAACCTGGATTTCTTTTAGCCAAATATACAGGTTTAAAAATATATACTTCTGAGTATTGATTTTAAGAAAAGCATTGATGTTTATGGTTAGGTACATGTTGGAGCAACGACAGTCCTTTTGGAGCAACGACAGTCCTTTTGGAGCAACGACAGTCCTTTTGGAGCAACGACAGTCCTTTTTCGCGAATACGCACCGCATCGATTATATGCAACACAGGACATGTGTTTGATTATGATTGATTGATTGATTGATTGTTTTTTACAAGATACGTTTAATTCTAGCTAGCAACTTAACTTGGCTTCTTACTGCATTCGCGTAACAGGCAGTTTCCTCATGGAGTGCAAAGAGAGGCAGGTGGTTAGAGCGTTGGACTAGTTAACTGTAAGGTTGCAAGATTGAATCCCGAGCTGACAAGGTCGTTCTGCCACTGAACAAGGCAGTTAACCCACCGTTCCTAGGCTGTCATTGAAAATAAGAATGGGTTCTTAACTGACTTGCCTAGTTAAATAAAAATAAAAACATTTTTTAAATCGTCCAAATCGGTGTCCAAAAGAAACGATTTCCGATTGTTATGAAGCCATTCCGATTAATCGGACGACCTCTAATCTGTACAGTACACCAACCCAGGTTGAGAGATAGAGAGAGGTAGAGAGGTAGAGAGCTAGCTCCAGCTCATCACAGAGCCCGTCACACTGCCCGTCACAGCAGGGACCAGCTTATCCCCCCACTTCCACACACACCACTGAAATAACCCATTGTGTTCTGTCATCATACTTAGCCACTACCCCGTGCTTCACAACCGCATACAGACACTTAGGTATTCACTGTAATCACTGATCATTGTGGCCCAGTCTTTTGTCCAGGTGGCACCATTACTGTGCAGTAGCAGAGGCTCAAAGGCCCACACACACAGTCTGAGAGGTTCTAAGTTCTCCTCAGGGAGGACAAGGCTGCGGCCCGCCACAGGAGCAGCATTCTTGGAATTACAGGAAAGACCCTGCCCCTGGCCTTACTGAGAGAAAGAGAGAGAGAGAGGGAGAGAGAGAGAGATGGGAGAGCGAATGGAGAGAGCGAGATGGGAGAGCGAATGGAGAGAGAGAGAGATGGGAGAGCGTATGGAGAGAGAGAGATGGGAGAGCGAATGGAGAGAGAGAGATGGGAGAGCGAATGGAGAGAGCGAGAGAGATGGGAGAGCGAATGGTGAGAGAGAGAGAGATGGGAGAGCGAATGGAGAGAGAGAGAGAGAGAGAGAGAGAGAGAGAGAGATGGGAGAGTGAATGGAGAGAGAGAGAGAGAGAGATGGGAGAGCGAATGGAGAGAGAGAGGAGGAGGGAGGGAGGGAGGGAGGGAGGGAGGGAGGGGAAGGGAGGGAGGGAGGGAGGGAGGGAGGGAGGGAGGGAGGGAGGGAGGGAGGGAGGGAGGGAGGGAGGGAGGGAGGGAGGGAGGGCACACACACCAATCTACACTATAGCACTTATGGAATTAACCGGTTTCCATTTTTTACAGCAACCAATCAATAGCTGCTCATTAATAATTCACAGGATCATAGGAGGGAACCATAACTGTCATAAATTGTAATTATGTTTGATCATTAGAACTCAATTTATTAGAATTAACAGACAACATTTTTCATCAACAAAAAAAGTATAAATATTCATGACGCAGGCATTTTATATATATGAAAAATGTAGAATATACATTTCTTGGAATAATGAAATAGTTGATTGAATTGATTTAGGTGAAGTGAATGTAAATGTTTGTGTGCCTCTATCTGTCATGTTGTGGATGGATGTTATGCTTGCATCCGTGTTTGTCTCAGCATGGAACCATGGAGGCATCAGCAGAACGTTGGCAGAACATTTCAAGCTATAGAACACCAGTCAGTCTCCTGCCATTCTTCATATGGCAGCCCCTTCATTTCTTCATCTCTTGAGAATAAACAGGTAACTGTTCAAATCAAATGGAAACACTTGAGTAAATGAGGGACACAAAGTATATTGAAAGCAGGTGCTTCCACACAGTTGCGGTTCCTGGGTTAAATTAAGCTGTTAACATCCCATCATACTCATGTATAAAAATGCTGGGCAGGCCATTATTTTGGCCATTATTTTTGCTACCATGTCTATGCTCCCATGGGATGGCAATGCCCCCATCCACAGTGCACGAGTGGTCACTGAATAATTTGATTAGCATAAAAACGATATAAACTATACACCCTGGCAGTCTCAGTCACCAGATCTCAGACCCAATTGAACATTTATGGGAGATTCTGGATCGGTGCCTGAGACAGCGTTTTCCAACACTATCAACATAACACTGAATGATGGAATTTCTTGTGGGAAAAATGGTGTTGCATCCCTCCAATAGAATTCCAGACACATTTGTGGAATCTATACCAAGGTGCATTGAATCTGTCCTGGAGGCTCGTGGAGGCTCAACACCCTATTAAGACACTTTATGTTGGTGTTTCCTTTATTTTGACAGTTACCTATATACAGTACCCGTCCAAAGTTTGGACACACCTGCTCATTAAAGGGTTTTCCTTTATTTTGACAATTTTCTACATTGTAAATAGTAATGAAGACATCAAAACTATGAAATAACACAAATGCAATCATGTAATAACTAAAAAAGTGTTAAAACAAATCAAAATAGATTTTTGATTTTTCAACAGGTACTGTATATAAATAAACCTTGAATCATATGGATCATTATTGATACCCCTGTTGTATCCTTACCACTCATTCCAAATACAATCATAGTTATACCCAACACTCCATTTATAGCAGTTGTGGCTAAAACAATGGCAGGGGTATTGGATTGTGAGGGAAATAATCGAAGAAAAAATAGATTGTTTATTACAATACAGAGACTGAAGCAAATTGGGGTCATCAAGTAGCCATGATGTGTATTGGAGACACTGGTATCAGATTAATACAGGGAGGAAAGATACGTTTGTTTAAAGAGGGGTCTTCAGTGCTGCATATGGGAAAGCCTGGGCCTCCAGCCATAGACAGCCGTCAATGGGCAGAGATCATTTGATGAATCCGTTTGCTCTCTCCTCCATAACCAGATTTCTTGTTCTCTGGCTTTATTTGGTCTCTCAGATGAAGTGGAATTTGCTGCATTTTGTATTCACACGTTGTAGTCGACGTGACCGCAGGGCTGGGTGACTACAGAAACCGGAATCTCTTTCTCTCTTTCTTTCACTCTCACTGTTCGCCTTGCTCCCTCAAGCGCCGTTTCTCCTCTTTGAGCGTGTTTCTCTCTATCTCTCTCGGTGTGGGGGTGTTCATGAGTGGTTGGGGAGAATGTCTGTGAGTGTGTGCACGTGTGTTTCATATGGAAATGTGCAATTGTCTTTGTGCAGATACATACGTACAGAAGAGGCTTTCAAAGCATATCAGTGTGTAGGTTTTATTTCACGTTTCGGTGTCTGGATGTGCATGTGATGGTGGCACAAATGGAATGGGCGCTAGTTACCACTGGGGAGCGACTTAAGGGCCTTTTATAGATATGGATATTGCAGGTTTACTGGACTGGAGCTACTGAGCTACCGTCTCCCCTTCATCCTGACAGACATGTGCCTGCTAGGCCTCATACATAAACCACCGGGGTCTGGCCATGTGTGCGTTTATGTGCGTGTTGATGTGTGTGTTTGTGTGTCAGGGCGATATAGCGATAGCTGTTGCATCTCCGCTCACGTGCCTCCCTTTCAATTGCACAATCAGTCAGAGGAACTGTTCAGACTGTCTCCTCTTAATAAGGAGGCTTCCACCCCAATCCTCACAGATAGCCTGAGTAAATCAAACCACTGAGGAGGAGAGGAGAGCTTCTTCAATCAGACTGGAGGAATTGAGCCTGCCTGGTGGAAGATCTGCTAGTGGAGCCTCTACACAATGAGACAAAGAGGAGGACGGAGAGAGGGGGGAGAGGGAGGAACAGAGACATCGAGGGGGGAGAAAGAGAGGGAGAGAGTGAGTCAGAGAGAGGGGGAGGGTGGAGGGAAACATAGACCTGCTATGGTGATGACACTGAGAGAGATGTGCAGCATCCATCCATCTGGCCGCTGCTGTCTTTTGTCTTTTCATGAGAGGCTGAAACTCCTATAGACCCTCAGGTCCTCTACACACCACACAGCACAGCGCTGCCACCGCTGTTAAATAACTCCCATTGTAATTCATGGAAAGGCACGAGTTTTCATACACGTTGGCCTGTGTGTGCGTTCTCTGTGCTCCAGAATCTGTAATATGGTCCTCATGGCGAGCTGTGTGAGATGTAATATTAAATGATTTTTGTATTCACACCTAGAGGCAGCCATTTCCTAGGCTTGTCAAACTACGCCTCGGCTGTGCTGTGCTGGTCAGTCCACTGGTTGAGTCCCATGTCGGCAATTTGAGGCGAGGGCGTCAGGCCACGTGCCCTGACCACGTGCCCTGACCACCATAAGGGTTGAGGCGGAACGTGGGTCAGGGGATGGGAGAGGATAGGGGGCAGGTTTGGGGCCAAAGGGGAGGTCCTGGTATCCAGAGATAGCAGATGTGACCATCCTGGTCTATTTGAGCTAAAGTGATGATTAAGGGATCATGCCCTTTAAATAGACAATCCTGTTTACCCAGTTTAGGACCGCAATCAATCCGCCACTCCGCAGATTAATTGAGACGCTTCCGATTGATTTTTTTCTTCCTCCTCCTCTTCTACCTTGCCCTCCTCCCAACATCTCCACACACTGCAAGACCAGGAGTCTTGTGCGGAGGCCAACACAACATCAACCAACACAACATCCGTATTCAGTTAGACTGATTTTGTAGTATAATATACAGTAGAATGCCTAGTATGCTCACAACTGCATTGTGGTATAGATATTGCTAGCTGTTGTACATATGTATATAATGGTGTTTTATATAGTATTTTATTAAAGTGCACTGACACGTGGCTAAGTGATTCCATCTGCATCAGAAACCAATAAGGTGTTGACTTCAACTTCTGGATCAATTCATTGTGATGGTCATTAAATATATTTGGATAAACCAGCTTCAATCTTACTGCTAAAACAAATGATGCAGGGAGTTGGTGTATCATTTAAACTTGAATTTGTTGGCAAATAGTCCTGTCATGTCGACATGGCTTGTATTCAAGACAAGTGTATTTGCTCTGGAGTCTGAGGTGAGTTTACACAGCAGTATGCAGGAACGGTTATGGCAATGTATGACATATATACAGTAGAAGTCAAATATACCACTAACACTTAGAATAAATACTACAGATCTACAAAGGAAATACGGGCATATGTTGTGTTTGGGTGGTGCAGTGAGGTGTTCGGAGTCATTTTGATACAAGGGGAGATTGTTTGGTATGGGACCTTTCACATCTCTAGAGTCATCAACATGTCTGTATCCAAGCGGTATTGTCTGAGAGAGAAAGACGAGAATGCCATTAGACATTCATGGGCAATCGATGTGTACTGTCTGTATTCCTACTGTAGCAGCAGGTGTAGAAATATGAGACGTCTCACAGACACACGTTAGCTACAATAGTTAATCCAACACTAATATGAGCCATAAAGCCAAAGTCATTATTTTACTCTCTGCCATCATCATCAAAACATTTCTCCAGTTTTGCTCATCATGAGAGGCACTGAGGCTAGCTAAGGTAGTTGCTAACTAGCTATAATGTTAGACTTAAGGTGCATTTTAGGTATAGCAAACACAGCTAGCTAAACTTAGCTAGCTTGGCTTGTAGTGGTACTATCAAGCCCCGTTATGGTCGAATTGATCACTAAATTGTACTGTACTGAACAACACTGCCTCATGTAAAAAGAGAGGTTATATTGCTACCTAGTTCTTGTAGATAATATAGATTTCCTACAGTTATCTTTCTCCCTCACTTGCGGCTATTTTAAGTTGTTCATTCCATTTCTCTTCTCTCACGGGGAAGAGAAATGTCATCCTATATGCCAGGTTAAAGTGAACTCTGTATATTCCCCTCCCTGTAAAGATCATCATTAGTGCCTGAGCTGTTATAGGCTGACAGTAGAGGCAACAGTTAATTAGGCCAGGAGGATGAACTCTATACACCACGTTTTTGACACGATGATAAGCCTCTCAAGATGGAAGATTTCTTTCTCTCATTTAATGTATCAAGGCAATGCAGGGAGGAGGGAGGCCACTTGAACTCTCCCTGGTTAGTGTGTGTGTGTGTGTGTGTGTGTGTGTGTGTGTGTGTGTGTGTGTGTGTGTGTGTGTGTGTGTGTGTGTGTGTGTGTGTGTGTGTGTGTGTGTGTGTGTGTGTGTGTGTGTGTGTGTGTGTGTGTGTGTGTGTGTGTGTGTGTGTGTACAAATACATGGCACATGTATGTGTAGTTGATTTGTGTAACTGTGTTTGTGTACTCTGCTGTACAGTAGAGGGAGGGAGGTGAACAGCTTGAGTGAACTCATCTCCAACATAATCTCCTTCATGAGAGTGAGACCGACGCTGTCTGTCTGTCTGTCTGTCTGTCTGTCTGTCTGTCTGTCTGTCTGTCTGTCTGTCTGTCTGTCTGTCTGTCTGTCAGGCTTCAGTACCATCCGTCAGCCCTTCCTGATGAATCTTTAAAGACCGTCTTCACTCTTCCCCCCTTCAGGGCAAACACATTCCCCATGTTAACCCCCATACACTTCCAATGAGTAAAAGAAACAACAAAAGGCTGAAAACAAGAAGATAAGGTATCACTTTTGGCAGTCCTCAGAGTTCTGACTCAGGAAGGCAGACGGATCAAGCTCTGCAAGGCTGCTCCAGTTTGGGGTTGACAGCTTACGCACAGCTACTTCTCAGTGAATTTCCTCCAAATTGAGCGTATGATTTAGTAGGCAGCCATAGATAGATCATCTCCAAATCCCCTGCTTTGAATGTGATGAAACAATTGTAATGATGATACTAGTGGTAATGTTAATGACGCTATATGTAGCTTGCCTGACCGTGAAGCTATATTATATGTGACAGTTCATTTCCACTAGGACCAGATGACAGGTAGCCTAGTTGACATTGTGACATAGTGACATTGACATGTTAAAGAATCCCCACGTAACCAATGCGCGTTCCTTACTGTCTTTAAGAATATCCTTGTTTCCAACAACGTCATTTACCTGTGACTGTATTCATGATACAGCACTGCCTCTTGTGCCTTATTGCGTAAACAGGAAGTTGAATATGTAACCCGTTTATACAGTATGAATAGTAAAGAACATTGGAGAGGCTTGAGGCTGGGCCAAACCTACAGCTATAATATACATGCATTATTACAAAGGATGTTACGGAATTCAGTGGCATTCTGCACCAGATAATATGTGAATATGTCGAAGCAAAAAGAAGACACATTCATCATCTTTAGGGTTGTTCATTCATTATTAATAATAGGCATACAAGGCAAGACATACTGTATAATGAGGTCTGTGCATGTATGCTAGCAAGATGTATTCCAGCACAAGGAATGGTCTGTGCAGTGTGTGTTTGTGTGTGTGCAAACACAGGTGTGTGGCTGTGTGGGTGTGTGTGTATGCGTGGGCATGTGTGTGTTTGAGGTATATAACAAACACAGGTATGTGCCTGTGTGGGTGTGTGTGTATGCGTGGGCATGTGTGTGTTTGAGGTATATAACAAACACAGGTATGTGGCTGTGTGGGTGTGTGTGTATGTGTGGGCATGTGTGTGTTTGTGTGTGTGCAAACACAGGTATGTGGCTGTGTGGGTGTGTGTGTATGCGTGGGCATGTGTGTGTTTGAGGTATATAACGGGTGTACATGTGTTATAGCCACGGCTACGTATGACGTATGTGTGAAAAGCATTGTAAATATTGATTCCTCAGATGAGACCTGCAGGTGCGCGTGCAGCAAGGTGCTTTGTGGAAGTGCCGCACTTCCTCCTTCTGTCTTGCGCTCTAATTTGATTACAGACTGATTAAACCCTCCCTAATGCATTCAGAGCTACGGCATGCTAATGTAATAAAATCACTTACAGCTCAAACGGGTTAGCTTAATTGGCAGGAGGAACGATGCTGGGATTTGCATTAAATTATTTATTTGCTTAGCAGACGCCCTTATGCAGGGCAACTCTCAATTCCATTATACACATTAGCCGTTTGTACAGCCAATTTAGTGTGAGCACCTCGTTCAAGGATAGAACAACAGGTGTCGAACCAACGAACGAAAGCCCCCCCCATGGCCATTTGCATGTTCTGCAAGCCCATGAGAACAGGAAGTGACATGTGTCATGTGAGCCCCTTGGCCTTACTTGACCCTAGATGGGCGTTTTACACTTGGACTGTGACATGTCTGACCAGTGTCCGGAGTCCGGAGTCAGGCGTAAACAGCTCACAGGTCATTAGCCGGTCGTCTGGTCCCAGTCAGATGTCCCAGTCAGTCCAGTGAAAGTCAAGTGTAATTGATCTGCTGCATTACAGCTGGGACATACTAGATGGTGCCGTGTCCGTTCATTCGTTGCTACGTTCATTCACACATTTATGCGAGCATGTCCATCCAAGAAGAAAAGAGAGGAGTGTGTGTTGTGTGGGGTGTGTGTGATGTGTGTTGTGTGGGGTGTGTGTGATGTGTGGGGTGTGTGTGATGTGTGTTGTGTGGGGTGTGTGTGATGTGTGCTGTGTGGGGTGTGTGTGATGTGTGTTGTGTGGGGTGTGTGTGATGTGTGTTGTGTGGGGTGTGTGTGATGTGTGTTGTGTGGGGTGTGTGTGATGTGTGTTGTGTGGGGTGTGTGTGATGTGTGTTGTGTGGGGTGTGTGTGATGTGTGTTGTGTGGGGTGTGTGTGATGTGTGTTGTGTGGGATGTGTGTGATGTGTGTTGTGTGGGGTGTGTGTGATGTGTGTTGTGTGGGGTGTGTGTGATGTGTGTTGTGTGGGGTGTGTGTGATGTGTGGGGTGTGTGTGATGTGTGTTGTGTGGGGTGTGTGTGATGTGTGTTGTGTGGGGTGTGTGTGATGTGTGTTGTGTGGGGTGTGTGTGATGTGTGTTGTGTGTGATGTGTGTTTTGTGTAGGGGGATCAGTGGAAAAATCCATGGCAGGCTAAGCTGGGGTCACCAGCCCCACTTCTCCCACCTGTTAGCTAATCCATAGTGTCAGTCAGTAGACACGATCCCACTCACTCCTATAGCCTAATGGGTAATGTAGTTACCAGTCCATGTGATACATGAGCAACATAAACACACCACTGATCAGACTCAGTCCCTTGGGGCTAAAATGACTGATCGCGTCTTTGGGAGTTGGCACGTGAAAGGCCCAGGTAAAACATATTTTAAATATCTATCACCATAACTAACATACCAAACATTGTTTCTGTATTACAGTATAGTAGCTATCATGGCTAAGAGGACAGATGGAAATTAGAATGTTGTGTTGCTTCTCCACCATTTGTTTTCACTGAGGCTTTTTTGGGGGTCTGCATATTCAAATTGCCTTACGTTTGTGTGTTTCACCCAGTTACAGAGCTGGCTAGCTGGCTGGCTGGCTGGCTGGCTGGCTGGCTAGCTGGCTGGCTGGCTGCCACAAAAGCTTTTGATTGAGATTGAACTCACACATCCATTTCCTCTAATATAAATCAATACTCTTCAAAACTGCCACAACACACTTTTGATACTCACTATTACTCAATGGGGTCTGGACTCTAGTGAAA
>NC_068452.1:31063978-31101478 GCF_023373465.1 Oncorhynchus keta | reverse complement strand
TTCCTTATGATTTATTTATTTTCCACCAGGCTACCGCCGGGTAGGAGCGTTGGGCCAGTAACCGAAAGGTTGCTGAACCAAGCTGACAAGGTAAAAATCTGTCGTTCTGCCCCTGAGCAAGGCAGTTAACACACTGTTCCCCAGGCGCTGATGACGTAGATGTCGATTAAGGCATCCCCCCCGCACCTCTCTGATTAAGAGGGGTTGGGTTAAATATGGGAGACACATTTCAGTTGAATGCATTCAGTTGTGCATCTGACTAGGTATCCCCTTTCCGTTATACAATGTGTTTGTGTATGGTATCCCCTTTCCGTTATACAATGTGTTTGTGTATGGTATCCCCTTTCCGTTATACAATGTGTTTGTGTACGGTATCCCCTTTCCGTTATACAATGTGTTTGTGTACGGTATCCCCTTTCCGTTATACAATGTGTTTGTGTACGGTATCCCCTTTCCGTTATACAATGTGTTTGTGTATGGTATCCCCTTTCCGTTATACAATGTGTTTGTGTACGGTATCCCCTTTCCGTTATACAATGTGTTTGTGTATGGTATCCCCTTTCCGTTATACAATGTGTTTGTGTACGGTATCCCCTTTCCGTTATACAATGTGTTTGTGTACGGTATCCCCTTTCCGTTATACAATGTGTTTGTGTACGGTATCCCCTTTCCGTTATACAATGTGTTTGTGTACGGTATCCCCTTTCCGTTATACAATGTGTTTGTGTATGGTATCCCCTTTCCGTTATACAATGTGTTTGTGTATGGTATCCCCTTTCCGTTATACAATGTGTTTGTGTATGGTATCCCCTTTCCGTTATACAATGTGTTTGTGTACGGTATCCCCTTTCCGTTATACAATGTGTTTGTGTATGGTATCCCCTTTCCGTTATACAATGTGTTTGTGTATGGTATCCCCTTTCCGTTATACAATGTGTTTGTGTACGGTATCCCCTTTCCGTTATACAATGTGTTTGTGTATGGTATCCCCTTTCCGTTATACAATGTGTTTGTGTACGGTATCCCCTTTCCGTTATACAATGTGTTTGTGTATGGTATCCCCTTTCCGTTATACAATGTGTTTGTGTATGGTATCCCCTTTCCGTTATACAATGTGTTTGTGTATGGTATCCCCTTTCCGTTATACAATGTGTTTGTGTACGGTATCCCCTTTCCGTTATACAATGTGTTTGTGTACGGTATCCCCTTTCCGTTATACAATGTGTTTGTGTATGGTATCCCCTTTCCGTTATACAATGTGTTTGTGTATGGTATCCCCTTTCCGTTATACAATGTGTTTGTGTATGGTATCCCCTTTCCGTTATACAATGTGTTTGTGTATGGTATCCCCTTTCCGTTATACAATGTGTTTGTGTACGGTATCCCCTTTCCGTTATACAATGTGTTTGTGTATGGTATCCCCTTTCCGTTATACAATGTGTTTGTGTATGGTATCCCCTTTCCGTTATACAATGTGTTTGTGTACGGTATCCCCTTTCCGTTATACAATGTGTTTGTGTACGGTATCCCCTTTCCGTTATACAATGTGTTTGTGTATGGTATCCCCTTTCCGTTATACAATGTGTTTGTGTACACTATCCCCTTTCCGTTATACAATGTGTTTGTGTATGGTATCCCCTTTCCGTTATACAATGTGTTTGTGTATGGTATCCCCTTTCCGTTATACAATGTGTTTGTGTACGGTATCCCCTTTCCGTTATACAATGTGTTTGTGTATGGTATCCCCTTTCCGTTATACAATGTGTTTGTGTATGGTATCCCCTTTCCGTTATACAATGTGTTTGTGTATGGTATCCCCTTTCCGTTATACAATGTGTTTGTGTACGGTATCCCCTTTCCGTTATACAATGTGTTTGTGTATGGTATCCCCTTTCCGTTATACAATGTGTTTGTGTATGGTATCCCCTTTCCGTTATACAATGTGTTTGTGTACGGTATCCCCTTTCCGTTATACAATGTGTTTGTGTATGGTATCCCCTTTCCGTTATACAATGTGTTTGTGTACGGTATCCCCTTTCCGTTATACAATGTGTTTGTGTATGGTATCCCCTTTCCGTTATACAATGTGTTTGTGTATGGTATCCCCTTTCCGTTATACAATGTGTTTGTGTATGGTATCCCCTTTCCGTTATACAATGTGTTTGTGTATGGTATCCCCTTTCCGTTATACAATGTGTTTGTGTATGGTATCCCCTTTCCGTTATACAATGTGTTTGTGTATGGTATCCCCTTTCCGTTATACAATGTGTTTGTGTATGGTATCCCCTTTCCGTTATACAATGTGTTTGTGTATGGTATCCCCTTTCCGTTATACAATGTGTTTGTGTATGGTATCCCCTTTCCGTTATACAATGTGTTTGTGTACGGTATCCCCTTTCCGTTATACAATGTGTTTGTGTACGGTATCCCCTTTCCGTTATACAATGTGTTTGTGTACGGTATCCCCTTTCCGTTATACAATGTGTTTGTGTACGGTATCCCCTTTCCGTTATACAATGTGTTTGTGTATGGTATCCCCTTTCCGTTATACAATGTGTTTGTGTACGGTATCCCCTTTCCGTTATACAATGTGTTTGTGTATGGTATCCCCTTTCCGTTATACAATGTGTTTGTGTACGGTATCCCCTTTCCGTTATACAATGTGTTTGTGTACGGTATCCCCTTTCCGTTATACAATGTGTTTGTGTACGGTATCCCCTTTCCGTTATACAATGTGTTTGTGTATGGTATCCCCTTTCCGTTATACAATGTGTTTGTGTATGGTATCCCCTTTCCGTTATACAATGTGTTTGTGTATGGTATCCCCTTTCCGTTATACAATGTGTTTGTGTATGGTATCCCCTTTCCGTTATACAATGTGTTTGTGTACGGTATCCCCTTTCCGTTATACAATGTGTTTGTGTACGGTATCCCCTTTCCGTTATACAATGTGTTTGTGTATGGTATCCCCTTTCCGTTATACAATGTGTTTTGTATCCCCTTTCCGTTATACAATGTGTTTATGGTATCCCCTTTCCGTTATACAATGTGTTTGTGTACGGTATCCCCTTTCCGTTATACAATGTGTTTGTGTATGGTATCCCCTTTCCGTTATACAATGTGTTTGTGTATGGTATCCCCTTTCCGTTATACAATGTGTTTGTGTATGGTATCCCCTTTCCGTTATACAATGTGTTTGTGTACGGTATCCCCTTTCCGTTATACAATGTGTTTGTGTATGGTATCCCCTTTCCGTTATACAATGTGTTTGTGTACGGTATCCCCTTTCCGTTATACAATGTGTTTGTGTACGGTATCCCCTTTCCGTTATACAATGTGTTTGTGTACGGTATCCCCTTTCCGTTATACAATGTGTTTGTGTATGGTATCCCCTTTCCGTTATACAATGTGTTTGTGTATGGTATCCCCTTTCCGTTATACAATGTGTTTGTGTACGGTATCCCCTTTCCGTTATACAATGTGTTTGTGTACGGTATCCCCTTTCCGTTATACAATGTGTTTGTGTATGGTATCCCCTTTCCGTTATACAATGTGTTTGTGTATGGTATCCCCTTTCCGTTATACAATGTGTTTGTGTACGGTATCCCCTTTCCGTTATACAACAGGCCATAGTAGTAAAGGCCAAATTCAATATTTGATCAAATCATTTTGTAATTTTGGGGGAATACCTAAAGGGGTCCTAATATTCAGAATCAACTACCTAAATGATCCATGGTATGACCATCTTAAAACAATTCCATATCAAATCAAATTTTATTGGTCACACACATGGTTAGCAGATGTTAATACGAGTGTAGCGAAATACTTGTGCTTCTAGTTCCGACAATGCAGCAATATCTAACAAGTAATCTAACAATTTCACAACAACTACCTTATACACACAGGAATGAATAAGAATATGTACATATAAATATATGGATGAGCGATGGCCGAACGGCATAGGGAAGATGCAGTAGATGGTATAGAATACAGTATATACATATGAGATGAGTAATGTAGTGTATGTAAACATTATATAAAGTGTCATTGTTTAAAGTGACTAGTGATACATGTATTACATCCAATTTTTAATTATTAACGTGGCTAGAGATTTGAGTCAGTATGTTGGCAACAGCCATTCAATGTTAGTGATGGCTGTTTATGTTAGCTTAGTTTTATTTATTTTACAATCTGCAATGTTTGAATTTCAAACTTTAATTACTAAACAAATCAGCCAGCAGTCTAAAAATGTCTGAATTGCGACACTGTGTATAGCATAGACATGTTGCAATCTCAGCACCATGGACAGCGATTGGGGGGCCCTAACTTTGACCTTGAAGTGGGGTCCAGAGAAACTATGTTGCACCTGTGTACTTTACCAAGTCGCGGCAGGTGTTCTGTTGTGTTTGACTTGCTGTTCCTTTTAGAAGTTCTGACATTTCAGGCTTGCAAGGTAAATATTGTTCTTGGAACTATGGACTTGGGCTGCAGTGACAGCGTGTCAGTGTGCATAACCAAGTTGCAGCAGGCTGTGGTTCCCTGTATGGGGCTCTGACAGTTCAGGCTTCTTGGGTAAGTATTATGGAGAAAGTTTGATTCTGTAACCCCTCTTTGCAGCCGGTGGAACCCGTGTGAGCTTGGGCTGCTGTAGGCGTCCTGGTCTGGTACACTCTGTGCCGGTGGAACCTGTGTGTGCTTGGGCTGCTGTAGGCGTCCTGGTCTGGTACACTCTGAGCCGGTGGAACCTGTGTGTGCTTGGGCTGCTGTAGGCGTCCTGGTCTGGTACACTCTGAGCCGGTGGAACCTGTGTGTGCTTGGGCTGCTGTAGGCGTCCTGGTCTGGTACACTCTGTGCCGGTGGAACCTGTGTGTGCTTGGGCTGCTGTAGGCGTCCTGGTCTGGTACACTCTGAGCCGGTGGAACCTGTGTGTGCTTGGGCTGCTGTAGGCGTCCTGGTCTGGTACACTCTGAGCCGGTGGAACCTGTGTGTGCTTGGGCTGCTGTAGGCGTCCTGGTCTGGTACACTCTGTGCCGGTGGAACCTGTGTGTGCTTGGGCTGCTGTAGGCGTCCTGGTCTGGTACACTCTGAGCCGGTGGAACCTGTGTGTGCTTGGGCTGCTGTAGGCGTCCTGGTCTGGTACACTCTGAGCCGGTGGAACCTGTGTGTGCTTGGGCTGCTGTAGGCGTCCTGGTCTGGTACACTCTGAGCCGGTGGAACCTGTGTGTGCTTGGGCTGCTGTAGGCGTCCTGGTCTGGTACTCTGAGCCGGCCTGGGGCGTGACTGTATGTTCCCATAGTATGTTATACCGAGTGACCACTGAAAGGGAATGTATAGTTATGAATATAACTACTGTTACCTGCAGGAGGGAACGAGGTATAACATATTTTGGCCCCGCACCGTCAGGGAATATGGGCTCGCTGAAGAGCGGTACTGAGTTGAGGAAATGGATGTGAGCCCCCGGTATTATAGCCTGGAAGGCCGGGCTTCTGACGGCGGGCTCGATATCCATTGGCCCGTTGGGCCTATCACCATGTAAACAACATCCAGATACAGTGCATTTTGGATAGTGTTTAGACCCCTTCACTTTTTCCACATTTTGTTACGTTACATCCTTATTCTAGAATTGATTAAAGCTTTTTTCCCCTCATGAATCTACACACAATAACCCATAATGATAAAAAAAATGTTGCTAATTCATAAAAATATAAAACAGAAAAATGACATTTACGTAAGTATTCAGACCCTTTACTCAGTTCTTTGTTGAAACACCTCTGGCAGCGATTACAGCCTCGAATGTTCATGGGTATGACGCTACAAGCTTGGCACCTGTATTTGGGGAGTTTCTCTTCATTCTTCTCTGCAGATCCTCTCAAGCTCTGTCGGGTTGGATGGGGAGCTTTGCTACACAGCTATTTTCAGGTTTCTCCAGAGTTGTTCAATCGGGTTCAAGTCTGGGTTCTTGTTGGGCCACTCAAGAGCATTCAGAGAATTGTCCCGAAGCTTAGTGTAATGGTTTTCGTCGTCGGATGAGGAAGAGTAGTCGGACCAAAGTGCAGCGTGGTAAGTGTTCATGTTTGTTTATTGAACTGAACACTAATACAAAATAACGAGAATAAATTCAACCGAAACAGTCCTGTAAGGTGCAAACACTAAACAGAAATTAACTACCCACAAAAACCATGTGGGAAAAAGCTACCTAAGTATGGTTCCCAATCAGAGACAACGATAGACAGCTGTCCCTGATTGAGAACCATACCCGGCCAAAACAAAGAAATACAAAACATAGAAAAACGAACATAGAATGGCCACCCAAATCACACCCTGACACTTAGGGTCATTGTCCTGTTGGAAGGGGAACCTTCACCCCAGTCTGAGGTCCTGAGCACTCTGGAGCAGGTTTTCATCAAGGATCTCTCTGTACTTTGCTCCGTTTGTCTTTGCCTCGATCCTGACTAGTCTCCAGTCCCTGCCACTGAAAAACATCCCCACAGCATGACGCTGCCACCCCCGTGCTTCACCGTAGGGATGGTGCCAGGTTTCCACCAGGCGTGACGCTTGTCATTCAGGCCAAAGATTTTAATCTTGGTTTCATCAGAAGAGAGAATCTTGTTTTTCATGGTCTGAGAGTCTTTAGGTGCCCTTTGGCAAACTCCAAGCAGGCTGTCATGTGCCTTTTACTGAGGAGTGGCTTCCGTCTGGCCACTCTACCATAAAGGCCTGATTTCAGAGATGGTTGTTCTTCTGGAAGGTTCTTCCATCTCCACAGAGGAACTCTGGAGCTCTGTCAGAGTGACCATCGGGTTCTTGGCCTCCCTGACTAATGCCCTCTCCCCCGATTGCTCAGTTTAACTGGGAGACCAGCTCGAGGATGAGTCTTCTTCCATTTAAGAATGATGGAGGCCACTGTGTTCTTGGGGACCTTCAATGCTGCAGAAATGTTTTGGTATCCTTCCCCAGATCTGTGCCTCGACACAAACCTGTCTCGGAGCTCTACGGACAATTCCATCGACCTCATGGCTTAGTTATCACTCTGACATGCACTGTCAACTGTGGGACCTTATATGGACAGGTGTGTGCCTTTCCAAATCATGTCCAATCAATTGAATTTACCACAGGTGGTCTCCATTCAAGTTGTAGAAAAATCTCAAGGATGATCAATGAAAACAGGATGCACCTGGAATCAATTTCATGTCTCATAGAAAGGGGTCTGAATACTTATGTAATGAAGGTATTTTAATTTTTTTATTTAATACATTATCAAAAATGTCTACCAACCTGTGTTTGCTTTGTCATTATGGGTTATTGTGTGTAGATTGATGAGTGAAAAATATATTTGATCCATTTTAGAATAAGGCTGTTACGTCGCAAAATGTGGAAAGAGAGAGTCTGAATACCTTCCGAATGCAGTGTATATTGAATTGAGAAAACAAGTCTGTAGTAATGACCAGGCTGTTCTTGGGATTCTCGTCATACAGTGCATGTTTTACCCTGGTCAGGTTAGGAGTTCAAACCAGTGGTTGTTAAACTGGTCTCTGATCTCTCTGCTCTCTCCACCCTGCTTGAAAGAGTAGGTCTTCCCTCTGAAGTAACTCTGTGTCTGGAGTTTGTCCCACTAGCAGTCAGTGCTGGTACACACAGCCTCCTTTTTAGGCTGATTCTCCCTGGGCTGATGGGCCTGTGGATAGGAGCTGGATGGAAGGAAGGAAGGTTATGTTGCTGCAAGATGTTGTTTGAAGTAGTGAAAGAAGTAATAACTCATCTGGCCGTTAAAAAAATACTTTCTCTATCCGTGTCTCACACACACACACACACACACACACACACACACACACACACACACACACACACACACACACACACACACACACACACACACACACACACACACACACACACACACACACACACACACACACACACACACACTATCTCTCATATCGTAATCTGAGGTCTCCACCATCCCTGTTTTATCACTGAATTGCAGTGAGCCCACATGTTCCACATCCCTTCTCAATGATAGTAACTCACACAAGGAGGTTATTTTTGTTGGTGGTGTTTTATTTTGCTATGTTAGCATCCTTCAAACATGGCCATGACTTTCCACAATCAGCCATATGGATTGTCTAATTCACTTCACGTGCGTTTGAGAAGCTTGTGAAACAGGAAGCACCGCTAGAGCATTTTAGCTGTATAATTAATGCATGCTTGAAGGAGAGAAAAAGGGTAAAAATGTTGCATCTATTCTTAGCATCTGTGTTGTTCAGTAATAATTACACTGTGTCATAGCATGTGTCACTAGAGGACCTATTCTATCATACTGTGAGGCCACACTTAACTATTATTCAGGGGAGAATAGGTGGAAAATATTTGACAAGAGACACACTGCACAGTGCACACTGGGTTGGGCTGGATTATTTTAACACTGTGGCATTGTGCATTCAGCTCAACGACAGAGTGCATGCATGGCAGAGTGGAGCTGTGTTTTCCAAGAGGAGACATTTCATTTGTTACAGAGCTTTAGTTTGTTACTAAGAAACACTGGATGAAGTTAAAGACACTGCCACAGCCACATGGCCAACAGAGAAGGAAGATATTCTTCTAGCTCAGGGTCAGTGTCTAGCTTGTTAAATGTGTACTGTCGTGCTTTTAACATGCGAGAGGTCTGTGATAGAGGTGACCTTATACTGTGGGCAGAAGAGTAGAATCATTGTTAAAAAGATTTGAATACCTTCAGGTTATTTGATGGGCTGACTTTAAGGTTAAGGTCACCAACCCTTCTCTTCTAAGGTCCATGAATAGGCAATGATTATGAAGATGATCCACTCTCTCCCTCGAGGAGAACTATCGGCTTAACATAAAGACTCACACCCAGCTTGTCATGGGAGTAACTCAATCATCCAACTACTATGCCCTTTACTTTTAATTCCATTAAAGGACAATTCTTGGAGATGTTTTATATATTTTTTTTATGAATATATCAAGTTGCCTGCGAGAGTCTAAATTAGTCCTACCTTTGCTGAATTTAATGAAGGTGGTCAAATGCAAATGTGGGACTGTGTGCTGTGTGAGGGCGTTCTCTACTGTCTGTCTGGCTGGGCACGATGATAGATAGGGCTGTCAGAAGACTGGGGTTTCTCTAATACTGCACACAGCCTCTGTAGAGATGAGGGGAGGGATTCATTAATGTGTGCATGTGTGTGTGTGTGTGTGTGTGTGTGTGTGTGTGTGTGTGTGTGTGTGTGTGTGTGTGTGTGTGTGTGTGTGTGTGTGCGTGCGTGCGTGCGTGCGTGCGTGCGTGCGTGCGTGCGCGTGTGTGTGTACACCCCCCCCCACGTACTGTATGTGTGAGTGTGTGTCTGTATTTTGATGTAGGTGTGTGCGTTTGTGTGCACCGTACACCAGTCCTATCCTGTATAGTCTCCTTGCAGTGCTCTGCATCAGGTGGAGGCTCCTCTGTTTCATACCAGCTGAATGGCAGCAGTAAAGTAGCAGTAGTAGTTAATGAAAGTGATTCATCAGATCGGAATTTCAACCCAGGGAAACTCATCACGTGTTTGTACCACTCCAAAATGATACAACTTAGTACAAAAACGAGTAAATTACATAGTCTCTTCTCTCTAATGGTGTCCAATCAACTGTACTGACTAGTGCATTACTGCTTTTACAAAGTAGCACTGAGTGAATCTAGCTGAAACAAAGTGTTTTGGAACCCAACAGAGGTGGCCAATCTGGACAACGTGTTGTGGAACCCAACAGAAGTGGCCAATCTGGACAACGTGTTGTGGAACCCAACAGAAGTGGCCAATCTGGACAACGTGTTGTGGAACCCAACAGAGGTGGCCAATCTGGACAACGTGTTGTGGAACCCAACAGAGGTGGCCAATCTGGACAAAGTGTTGTGGAACCCAACAGAGGTGGCCAATCTGGACAAAGTGTTGTGGAACCCAACAGAAGTGGCCAATCTGGACAATGTGTTGTGGAACCCAACAGAGGTGGCTAATCTGGACAAAGTGTTGTGGAACCCAACAGAAGTGGCCAATCTGGACAACGTGTTGTGGAACCCAACAGAGGTGGCCAATCTGGACAACGTGTTGTGGAACCCAACAGAGGTGGCCAATCTGGACAAAGTGTTGTGGAACCCAACAGAGGTGGCCAATCTGGACAACGTGTTGTGGAACCCAACAGAGGTGGCCAATCTGGACAACGTGTTGTGGAACCCAACAGAGGTGGCCAATCTGGACAAAGTGTTGTGGAACCCAACAGAGGTGGCCAATCTGGACAACGTGTTGTGGAACCCAACAGAGGTGGCCAATCTGGACAAAGTGTTGTGGAACCCAACAGAGGTGGCCAATCTGGACAAAGTGTTGTGGAACCCAACAGAAGTGGCCAATCTGGACAACGTGTTGTGGAACCCAACAGAGGTGGCTAATCTGGACAAAGTGTTGTGGAACCCAACAGAAGTGGCCAATCTGGACAACGTGTTGTGGAACCCAACAGAGGTGGCCAATCTGGACAAAGTGTTGTGGAACCCAACAGAGGTGGCCAATCTGGACAAAGTGTTGTGGAACCCAACAGAAGTGGCCAATCTGGACAAAGTGTTGTGGAACCCAACAGAGGTGGCCAATCTGGACAAAGTGTTGTGGAACCCAACAGAGGTGGCCAATCTGGACAACGTGTTGTGGAACCCAACAGAGGTGGCCAATCTGGACAACGTGTTGTGGAACCCAACAGAGGTGGCCAATCTGGACAAAGTGTTGTGGAACCCAACAGAGGTGGCCAATCTGGACAACGTGTTGTGGAACCCAACAGAGGTGGCCAATCTGGACAAAGTGTTGTGGAACCCAACAGAGGTGGCCAATCTGGACAACGTGTTGTGGAACCCAACAGAGGTGGCCAATCTGGACAAAGTGTTGTGGAACCCAACAGAGTTGGCCAATCTGGACAACGTGTTGTGGAACCCAACAGAGGTGGCCAATCTGGACAAAGTGTTGTGGAACCCAACAGAGGTGGCCAATCTGGACAAAGTGTTGTGGAACCCAACAGAGGTGGCCAATCTGGACAACGTGTTGTGGAACCCAACAGAGGTGGCCAATCTGGACAAAGTGTTGTGGAACCCAACAGAGGTGTCCAATCTGGACAACGTGTTGTGGAACCCAACAGAGGTGGCCAATCTGGACAAAGTGTTGTGGAACCCAACAGAGGTGGCCAATCTGGACAACGTGTTGTGGAACCCAACAGAGGTGGCCAATCTGGACAAAGTGTTGTGGAACCCAACAGAGGTGGCCAATCTGGACAAAGTGTTGTGGAACCCAACAGAGGTGGCCAATCTGGACAACGTGTTGTGGAACCCAACAGAGGTGGCCAATCTGGACAAAGTGTTGTGGAACCCAACAGAGGTGGCCAATCTGGACAACGTGTTGTGGAACCCAACAGAGGTGGCCAATCTGGACAAAGTGTTGTGGAACCCAACAGAGGTGGCCAATCTGGACAAAGCGCTACACGGTGAAGCAGCAAGTATCAAGGAGCGAGTGTGTTTCTTTACGACTCTACGGAGGGTAAACAGTATTGTGTGTGTGATTGAATGCTTCAGCAGCACACCTGCTCTACTTGGAGTGCCTGTGTCTCCGGCCCTCATCTCCCATTCAAAAGCTCCTCCTCAGTGGAACTGGAGCATATGGTCCAGAAAGAAGCCCTCCTTCCTTTGTGCCACTGTTAACAGAAGGGCTGTATATCTAACCAGTCCCTGGGAAGCTGTTCCTCTCTTTCTCTCACTTCCTCTCTCTTCCTCTCTCTTCCTCTCACTTCCTCTCTCTTCCTCTCTCTTCCCCTCTCTTCCTCTCTCTTCCTCTCTCTTCCTCTCTCTTCCTCTCTCTTCCTCTCACTTCCTCTCTCTTCCTCTCTCTTCCTCTCTCTTCCTCTCTCTTCCTCTCTCTTCCTCTCTCTTCCTCTCTCTTCCTCTCTCTTCCTCTCTCTTCCCCTCTCTTCCTCTCTCTTCCCCTCTCTTCCTCTCTCTTCCCCTCTCTTCCTCTCTCTTCCTCTCTCTTCCTCTCACTTCCTCTCTCTTCCTCTCTCTTCCCCTCTCTTCCTCTCTCTTCCTCTCTATTCCTCTCTCTTCCTCTCACTTCCTCTCTCTTCCTCTCTCTTCCTCTCTCTTCCTCTCTCTTCCTCTCACTTCCTCTCTCTTCCTCTCACTTCCTCTCTCTTCCTCTCTCTTCCTCTCACATCCTCTCTCTTCCTCTCTCTTCCTCTCTCTTCCTCTCACTTCCTCTCTCTTCCTCTCTCTTCCTCTCTCTTCCTCTCTCTTCCCCTCTCTTCCTCTCTCTTCCTCTCTCTTCCTCTCTCTTCCCCTCTCTTCCTCTCTCTTCCTCTCTCTTCCTCTCTCTTCCTCTCTCTTCCTCTCTCTTCCTCTCTCTTCCTCTCACTTCCTCTCTCTTCCTCTCACTTCCTCTCTCTTCCTCTCTCTTCCTCTCTCTTCCTCTCTCTTCCTCTCACTTCCTCTCTCTTCCTCTCTCTTCCCCTCTCTTCCTCTCTCTTCCTCTCTTCCTCTCTCTTCCTCTCTCTTCCTCTCTCTTCCTCTCTCTTCCTCTCTCTTCCTCTCTCTTCCTCTCTCTTCCTCTCTCTTCCTCTCTCTTCCTCTCTCTTCCTCTCTCCCCACACCTCTCCTCCTGACATCTATCTCTGCTCAGTCTTAATGGTTGCAGTGATATATACGTTATACTGTACATAATCTGACACATGAATATGGCCAAGTTGGGAGTCCTGTTGGGCAGCCATCTTTTAATGAACACCATTCATTTACCCAAAACATCCTCAGTAGGAGGGAAATTCCATGCTAACAGAATTATGCTGAGACTACAGTTTTTCACTTTAAAATGTATGTCAAACAAAAACCCTTTATTACAAAGTTTAACAAACTGTACAACTCTAATCACAATGACTACTTTGAACAAATTACACAGTTAAAAAAAACTGTTTGCAAATGCAAAGTTTGGTAACAGAATAAAACTGAGGGAGATTTTATCGTAATTCTTTGTATATTGTCACGTTCTTACCTTTATTTCCTTTGTTTTGTCATTATTTAGTATGGTCAGGGCGTGAGTTGGGGTGGGCAGTCTGTTTGTTTTTCTATGATTTGGGTATTTCTATGTTTCAGCCTAGTATGGTTCTCAATCAGAGGCAGGTGTCATTAGTTGTCTCTGATTGAGAATCATACTTAGGTAGCCTGGGTTTCACTGTGTGTTTGTGGGTGTTTGTTTCCATGTCTGTGTTTTTCACCACACGGTACGGTTTCGTTCATTCCACGTTTATTGTTTTTGTATTCAGTTGTTCATGTTGAGTATTTCATATTAAAAGAACCATGGACACTTACCACGCCGCATATTGGTCCTCCGATCCTTTTCGCCTCTCCTCTTCGGAATAATTTTCTGTGGAAATTGTTAAAAGTAGTCCTTGTGCATAGAGTGCTATGGTCTGTTAAACTTTGAAATCAATTTTTTTTGTTTGGTATATATTTGAAAGTGAAACATCTGAGTCTCAGTGTAATTCCGTTACTATGGAATTGCTCAGGATCTGGCTATTTGAGTGACTTATTGGCAGTAAACAGGGTACATTTTCTACATGGTTCCTCTTTGTAAGATATGTCTTTCTCAGTGGGATAAAATAACAATACCATCATAATTGTGAGTAGCAGAGAAAAACCAGCCCTTCCATATTTATGTAAAGTAGATTGATTATGTGGGATGTTTCTGAGGCGGTGTGATGTGGTGAGTTCCTCTGTAGCTCTATTCACAATTGATGTATTTCCTCATTGGTGCGGAGATGGAAGGTGAGGGAGCATCTTTACTCAGGAGATCCACCTGTTTCCTGATGAAACCAGATGGTTCTCACATTTACAGGCATTTTAGGAGATGTCACGCTCATCTACATAAAGCATGGTCTCTGGATCCACCAACTAACATAATGCTCTGGAAGGTGGTAGAGATGGAGAGTTCTGGAAGTAGCATTTTTCGCTAAGATGTTTTGATACTTTTTGGGCTCAATTTCCTTTTTGAGAGGCAGAAATACTTGCAGTAGCCCAGGTTTAGCCAAATGAAGAATACATACATTGTAAACACCCACATCCAAAGTGGTCCGTCTAGTTACTGGATCTTGGTATCTTACCAAGCAGGTTTCCCTCTCCAGCTGAGCCAGTGTTTCCCTGTACATTTAGACGTATTAACAAAGAGAATGATACTGAGGAAACCTTAACATTCATAGAATTATATCCCATCATTGATCATTGCCTTCAGCCCCTTGCCTAGCACATTCCCTGACATAGTCTGTGTAATAGGACGCTAAGAAGCTAATGCCCTGGCCTTATGGCTTCACATGTATATTTAACATAACTCTGATGAATTAGTGAACGTGCATTAGTGATGGGTGCACATGCACCCAGGGAGCTCAAAGTCCCATGTGAGGGCACGTGTAGGTACAGTATGGCTAAAGAACTGTAAGTACTTGTGTTTGTTAATAGGTGAATGTGAATAATATGATGATTTGTGTAAGCTTAGCTTACCTAAATGGACTTTTGGTTGTGTATTTGTGTTTATATGGGTTTGTGTCATTATGTTTATTTTTGTTTGTGAGAGACAGAGAGTATGTGTGTGCATGTGTGTGTGTGTGAATGTGTGTGAGTGTTCCATGGCCCTGGCAGTCTGGGGGCTCTGTGATCCATCCTCCCCTGCACCAGGGTTAAAGCCACACACTCAGGGCACACTGGCTGCAGGAGGGAGAGAGAGCACGGGTGGGCGGCTCATTAGATAGCACTCCCCGTGGAGTGTGAAGGAGAAAAACACCCATTAGCAAAACAAACGACGTGCCCATCGCTCACAGAAACACCAGAGATTGTTTACTGAGAGCTGGGTGAATGAAGCTGCTGGCACCTACTGTACTGCCTGCTGGGGTCTTCCTCTCATACCGCTTCCAGGGTCATGGATCAGAGGTTCCAGGGATTCTGTGTGCGTGTGCGTGCCTGAGTGTGTTTGTGCGTGCGTGCGTGCGTGCGTGCGTGCAGTGGAGCCTGGCCCTGAGTTTGAGCCAAGCAGTGAGCTGGTCTGGTCCTTCCTGTGGAGGCGGTGCCTCCTGGGTAATTAATCAATCTGAGACTGAGCCGTCAGGCTGACCTCTGAACCCTAACTGCTTCCTCTTCTTCCTTCTTCCTTCTCTTCCTCTCTGACCCATGTCAGCTGACATCTCCACACCATTACTCTCCAATCTAAAGATCAAGTGACATTTCTGACCCTCAATGTAGTATCCCAGCTAATTTGCCAGGCTTCATCATAACACATGATCTCGTGGTCATTGGTTTGAATGGGGGGATGCACAGTATGGTTAATGGTTTGTTATTTCAGTGGTATTCTCATATGGTGAAGAGAGAAGTTCACATGAAAACAGTCTTTGTTCCAGCTGAGCTTTGAGACTGAGGTCAGAGAGGAAGACCCCCATACAGGTCCCGTTTAGCTCTGTTTCCTTGTTTGTTCTCCTCATACAGTGAATGATATTATATCTCCAGTGGAACTAGCAGGCTACTTCTCCTTCCACACGGAGCCCGGCAGTAACATGACCAGCTTGTGAGCCGAGTGGTGGCAGGAGTTTTCTGAAGCGGGATAATTAGCTGCCGACTGTCAGATGATTAGCCGGGCTGCATCTAATTTTGGTCACAACCTCTGACGATAATGGTCAAATGAAATCAATGGCGTGCAGAAATGTGTGGGATTTGCTAAGCAGCATGTGCTCAATTGGCTAATTCATATCAGCCTGTCCCCTTTAATGCGAACAGGTTAGCGGCTCGGTGCTAAATGGTTAAAAGGAATTCGCTCTTGAGCATGACCTCGTCTAACTCAAAATGGTCACCTGTTTTAACTCTTTCATTGAGTGCGAATACAAATAATATTTATATTCACACTCAATGAAAATGTTAAAACAGGTGACCATTATTTCCTTGCCAAGTATCTCAGGTCCACTTTAGTGCAGGTACTGTATCAAACCTGTTCAAATATGTTATCCATTTCCAGCACCGAGGTGTTGCCTGAAGAAATAGATAATAATGAGGTCAATCATGTTTTCAACATTATTATACTGGAATGTACTGAAAAAGGTAGCTGAATAGTTGAGCATTCTGTCAGTCCCACAAAGACATCCTTACTGCCTGAGAATGCCAATGAGTTGAGCATTCTGTCAGTCCCACATAGACATCCTTACTGCCTGAGAATGCCAATGAGTTGAGCATTCTGTCAGTCCCACATAGACATCCTTACTGCCTGAGAATGCCATTGAGTTGAGCATTCTGTCAGTCCCACATAGACATCCTTACTGCCTGAGAATGCCATTGAGTTGAGCATTCTGTCAGTCCCACATAGACATCCTTAGTGCCTGAGAATGCCATTGAGTTGAGCATTCTGTCAGTCCCACATAGACATCCTTACTGCCTGAGAATGCCAATGAGTTGAGCATTCTGTCAGTCCCACATAGACATCCTTACTGCCTGAGAATGCCATTGAGTTGAGCATTCTGTCAGTCCCACATAGACATCCTTACTCCCTGAGAATGCCAATGAGTTGAGCATTCTGTCAGTCCCACAAAGATATCCTTACTGCCTGAGAATGCCATTGAGTTGAGCATTCTGTCAGTCCCACATAGACATCCTTACTCCCTGAGAATGCCAATGAGTTGAGCATTCTGTCAGTCCCACAAAGATATCCTTACTGCCTGAGAATGCCATTGAGTTGAGCATTCTGTCAGTCATACATATACATCCTTACTGCCTGAGAATGCCATTGAGTTGAGCATTCTGTCAGTCCCACATAGACATCCTTACTGCCTGAGAATGCCATTGAGTTGAGCAGTCTGTCGGTCATACATATACATCCTTACTGCCTGAGAATGCCATTGAGTTGAGCATTCTGTCAGTCCCACATAGACATCCTTACTGCCTGAGAATGCCATTGAGTTGAGCATTCTGTCAGTCCCACATAGACATCCTTACTGCCTGAGAATGCCATTGAGTTGAGCAGTCTGTCAGTCATACATATACATCCTTACTGCCTGAGAATGCCATTGAGTTGAGCATTCTGTCAGTCCCACATAGACATCCTTACTGCCTGAGAATGCCATTGAGTTGAGCAGTCTGTCAGTCATACATATACATCCTTACTGCCTGAGAACGCCATTGAGTTGAGTAGCAACAGTAATGAGCAGTTGTGACTGGAGAAAAACCACCTTTCAATTCCCAAATGACAGTCACCGTTCCCTGGCAGGGATTTGGCTTAATGCAGAGTTTTAAAGACATTCAGTGGGACCTGAGGATTGGAGGTGTATATTATATTGATGCACCTCCTTGTGATGACAGCCGTATGTGTAAATCCTTGATACTTATGCATAATTTCCCTTTCCCTGACTGCCTGGCCACTGAGAGAGTGTCCACAACAGAGATACAACCATTTCTGTTGGGCTTCACTCACTGTGATGGGTACAGCTCAGGTGTTCTGTACAGAGGTTAGTGTGGTTAGTTCTCCATGTGTCTGGGTACAAAAAAACAAAGGTAGACTTTGCTACTGTCATGTTGATTTGATTTGCAATCAGCCCACAAAATGGAGATGTTTGGATGTCACCTGAGTTGTGGTTCTTGGCTGTTGGTTGAGGCAACTTGAGTGAGATGATGATACAGTGTGTTTGGCCAAACTGGATGGAACCGGATCTGGCTCATCCAAATTCATGTCAACTCGGAGGGTGCCCAAAGGGCCTCATTTGGTGGACATTCTTTCCTGTGGGTTTCATGGTGTTCTCTGTGTGTGTGTGTGTATGTGTGTGTTTGGGGAAGGGATGGTGTGAGTGTTTTTATATATGTGCGCAGGGTTGCATAGGTTACTTTCTAAATGTAATTTGTTACAGTTACTAGTTACCTGTCCGAAATGATATTCAGTAAGGTAACTTTTGGATTACCCAAACTCAGTAACTTAATCTGATTACTTTCCCCTTAAGAGGCATTATAAGAAGACAAAAATATATGTTACCAATTGAACCTCATCTATTGCAGGATAAATCCATGTTCAAGTTTACATAGCTGGCCATATATGGATGTTATATTTTACTTGATGGGTTGGTTATATAGGCGTCTTCTAACCCATCATTTTCTACTACATATAATAACATGATTCAATTATGTATTAACATTAAAAACCAAATGTTATACCCCTTGATCTTAAAGAATAGGACTTGGAAATATGGAAGTATAGATTCACCAAATAGTTTTACCTGAGCATAACCCCAAAACTAAGGATTTATTAGCCATTTCTTATGATTTTGTTGTCATGGAGGACTGATTGGGCTCATTGATTCGAGTTGAAAAATAAATGGTGAGCTCATGGAATGGCATGCTTTGATCACTACTGAATAGTGCTATTTACATGTGTAAAATGAATGCCACATGCTGCATTTGCTATAGGCTTATTGTTAAACATTTTGTTGGTAACACTTTGCTATCTTGATAATCCACAGAAACAATAACAAAATGGTCGCCCGCCTCTGTTTTGGTAAAAAGCTGAGGGATGGGCCTGGATAAATGTAACCACTCTCAGATTAATAGACAGAATTATGGATTTAAGGACTGACCGTCCATTATATCAACATTATTGTTTTAACCATGTTATGATGCTATACATTGTTTGTTTACATTTATAATGTTTTCAAACATTGGCGAAAAACAAGCTTATATTTTGGGTTGTCATGGAGTGTGACAGTTGAACTAAGCTCATGAGGCATTTATAAGTTATTTTATTCAACAATCAATTGATATATACGTATATATAAGAAATAGTCCATCATTACTTTAAGACATGAAGGTCAGTCAATGCGGAACATTTCACGAACTTTTAAAGTGTCTTCAAGTACAGTCGCAAAAACCATCAAGCACTGTGATTAAACTGGCTCTCATGAGGACCACCACAGGAAAGGAAGACCCAGAGTTACCTCTGCTGCAGAGGATAAGTTCATTAGAGTTAACTGCACCTCCGATTGCAGGCCAAATAAATGCTTCACAGAGTTCAAGTAACAGACACATCTCAACATCAACTGTGCAGAGGAGACTGCGTGAATCAGGCCTTCATGGTCAAATTGCTGCACAGAAACCACTATTAAAGGACACCAATAAGAAGAAGAGACTTGCTTGGGCCAAGAAACACGAGCAATGGACATTAGACCGGTGGAAATCAGTATTTTGGTCTGAAGAGTACAAATTTGAGATTTCTGGTTCCAATCGCCATGTCTTTGTAAGACGCAGAGTGGGTGAACGGATAATCTCCGCATGTGTGGTTCCCACCGTGAAGCATAGAGGAGGAGGTGTGATGGTGTGGGTGTGCTTTGCTGGTGACACTTTTTGTGATTTATTTAGAATTCAAGGCACACTTAACCAGCATGGCTACCTTGGCATTCTGCAGCGTTACACCATCCTATCTGGTTTGCGCTTAGTGGGACTATAATTTGTTTTTCAACAGGAAAATGACCAAGAACACACCTCCTGGCTGTGTAAGGGCTATTTGACCAAGAAGGAGTGTGATCGTGCTGCATCAGATGACCTGGCCTCCACAATCACCCGACCTCAACCCAATTGAGCTGGTTTGGGATGAGTTGGACCGCAAGTTGCAAGAGCGCATTTTTCACTGGCTGGCCCGCTGGATTCAAAAACAATGATGGATAGGCAGCTTAAACTTCTTGAATTCAATCATTATTGGGTTCAAATACACATTTAGATATGTGAACAGCCATCCACAACAACCACAATCCGTAAGGCGTAAATAGCTAAATCAGTGTGATTCATCAATGTACATAGATAACAATAATAAGTGATATCCCTATTGCCATAGACTACACCACTGCTGTCATCCTTACCTCCAAGTGTTTATTCAAATTAGATAATCTTTGGATGCTGACAGCAGTCGTACCATTGGAAGACATAGCTTGGACTGTAGCCTACAAAAGCCTATTCCTGCTCTTTATCCATCAAACACATTTGGTGTGGCATCATAGTGGTCTCTGACTTGTGGTCAGACTCGCTCAGGTGGAACAAACTTAAACTTGCACTTTTTTCCACGCTGATTTGAATTTCATTGAGAAAACAGAGAAGTGTCAAAGATCTTTTTTCAGAAACCTCCTTTCTGAATTTAAAAGTAATCCTCAAAGTAATCTGGTAACGGATTACAGTTACCATTTTTTTTGTAATCCCTTACATGTTGAATTACAGCTGGGATCTGAGTGGGCCAGGATGATATCCTTTGACGAGAGGGACCGCTGTATATCTGTACAGTGTGTCCCCCAGGTCTCACGACCCTTTGCCCATCTATTTGTACATGTAATCCGTTACTCCCCAACCCTGTATATGTGTCTATGTGTGCATGTGTGATGCATGCATGTGGTGTGTGTGTGCATGTGTGATGCATGCATGTGGTTTGTGTGCGTGCGTGATGCATGCATGTGGTGTGTGTGCATGTGTGATGCATGCATGTGGTGTGTGTGTGCATGTGTGATGCATGCATGTGGTGTGTGTGTGCATGTGTGATGTATGCATGTGGTGTGTGTGCGTACGTGATGCATGCATGTGGTGTGTGTGTGCATGTGTGATGCATGCATGTGGTGTGTGTGCGTGCGTGATGCATGCATGTGGTGTGTGTGTGCATGTGTGATGCATGCATGTGGTGTGTGTGCGTGCGTGATGCATGCATGTGGTGTGTGTGCATGTGTGATGCATGCATGTGGTGTGTGTGCGTGCGTGATGCATGCATGTGGTGTGTGTGCGTACGTGAATGCGAGTTTTTGTTTCTCTCTACATCTTTTGCTGGGGAACGTTGTGCGACATTAGTTTTTCAGCCAACATCACAGGGGTCATGTGATCTACGCCATGCTCTCTCCCAGCAGTACCTCTCCCAGCTAACCCCTTCTCCTCCCCCTGACCCCACTCCCCTCTCTCCATTTTGTGGGCTGCTGCAGGGCTTTAACTAGAAGCAAGGGGAACAAATAAAATAAATGGGCAAAGTTGTAGGACGTGAGACCTGGGGGACACACTGGACAGATATACAGCGGTCCCTCTCGTCAAAGGATATCATCCTGGCCCTCTCAGATCCCAGCTGTAATTCAATTGGGGATAGACAAGAGCAGGATTTCCTTGATGCTTTTTTTCCTTTTCCTATAAACGGGCTGTCTGCCTGTCAGCATTGATAAGGCAAGCTCATGCACGCTGCGGCTAACTCTCCCCAACCCGGCAGCCATACTCCGTAGCGCTACACCATTGAGTAGCTTCTCCATGATTTACTGTATGCCTGACTGCCCATCCCCACCTTTTCATTGGTGCCCCTCTGGAGGACTGGGCTGCCTGTCTCTCATTCTGTCTCTATTATGTTTTTTTCTTTCTGTTGGACTATCTGACTATTGTCCATCTGACATGTCTGTGTGTCTACAGCTATCTGTCTAATCTGTGGAGATGGTTGATGGAATAGGAGCTGATAGGGGAGTGGCTACTGTTCTCTCTTTGTTTCACCTTTCTCTCCCTTGCTGTTCTCTGTCTCTATCTATGTTTGACTGGAGCCATCCACGGTCAAGGGCCTTGGTCAGTCTGGTTATGTGAGGCCGTAGACTACATCACTGCCCAGGCATCCTCCAATGTGGTGGGCAGTGGGAACCATTCATATCTCAGGTTGTATAACAAGGAACCTACAGTATATGGATGTACTGGTTGACAGGTTTCATAGACCATAGCCTCACATGCACCTTACTTCATTTTGAAGATTGGCTCTTGGGAGCTTCATTTGTAAGATCATACTCTTGACATTTTGACAGTATTCACATTGCTTGTCAAAATACTTACTGCCTGTAGGAAACAGCATTATATCACACATAGTTGTTAAAAAAATAACTATACGTTACTATCTGTGCTTCTACACCTGCATTGCTTGCTGTTTGGGGTTTTAGGCTGGGTTTCTGTACAGCACTTTGAGAAATCAGCTGATGTACGAAGGGCTATATAAATACATTTGATTTGATTTACCTATTGAAAAAATGTGTATGAATTATCAAGGAATGTAGGCTTACTGGCATTCAAGTTCATTCCTGGTTTCCGTTGCAATCGGCTCGTAACTCCACGTGACTAAAGAAGAAGAAAACAACCTATGTGTCACTTGTCTCCATTGGCAGAATGAAGAGAAGGGGAGAAAAGGTGTGGTTGGGGACGGGGAGGAGAGGCTGGAGAGAGAGTAGGAGCGAGAGAGTGAAAGAGAGAGGGAGTAAGCGAGAGGAGAGAGAGAGTGAGAGAATGATGGAATGCATCAGCATGGTGAGGTAGCTAATGCTTCATAAGATTGGCAGTAAAGTGTGCCTTTGGATGGCGGGCTGACTTTAGTGTGTGCATTACTGAGCCGCATAAATCTGGGTGCCCCTGCTTTCCCTGCCTTCCTGGGTTTGCCTTTAATTACCTGAGCTAGCCTGCCCGGCCTGCGCACCGCTCCTAGCTAGCGCTCAGCTCTGATCACCACCAGGCAGCACTTCCCTAATGGGGCTGCCTCGCTCGGGCATCACTCTCACTCACTCTGGCCAGCTGGCAGGATGGCCTGGGGTGGAAGCCTGGCCTTCTATTATGACTGGAAGTATCCATCGTAACTCACACCTGTAGGTCCCCATGTTATGTATGTGTGACTCCCTCTCTATCCGTCTGAGTCTCCATAATAACTATGGTAAAATGGAGTCGTACCCTGCTCCACGAGGGGGCAAAATCGGGCTTAGCACCCTCAGTTCAAACCTGAGCCTCCTCAGTTTTAGTTTTGTGCCTATATAAAAATAGAAAAAAGTTTAAATGATTGAGTGACAGGTTATCTTCAAATCTGTATCTCCACTGCTCTGTCAGCACAATGGGTGTGTGTAGGAGGCAGTGGCGGTCAGTGCCGTTTAATATGGCCTTATTTCTATAACAGCATATTGGATGACTGTCATTCATACTCCAGTCACTCAGCTCAATACAACATCGATTTAGGCTACTACATGATACTAATATTTTCCTTGTACCCATCATGAGATTGCTGCAACCTAGCCTATGAATGAAAGTTTACAACGTTGGTGCACATGTTGAGAGAATCAAGGTGTACAGTTTACATTCAGCAGCAAGCAGTTTAGCAGTTACACTGGCAGGCCCCAGTGGCAATACATTACATTGTCTTTCTCTCTCTTCTTTCTCTTTGAGTCAGCTACTCACCCCATTGTATGCACTGCAGTGCGAGCTAGCTGTAGCTTATGATTCCAGTTCTAGATTCATTCTCTGATCCTTTGATTTGGTGGACAACATGTCAGTTCATGCTGCAAGAGGACGTCCTCTGGAAGTCCTCATAATTACTGTGTAAGTCTATGGAAGGGGGTGAGAACCATGAGCCTCTTAGGTTTTTTATTGAAGTCAATGTACACAGAGGAGGACAGAAGTTAGCTGTTCTCCGGCTACACCACAGTGCTATCCTACAGAGTGCTGCTGAGGCTACTGTAGACCTTCATTACATAACAGTGTGTTTTAATCAATTATTTTGTATTTACGTATCGGCCTCAAGGCCTTTGTCTGAAACTCAAGGCCTTGAGGCCGATATGTAAAGCTTAATGAAGAGCAGTGATACTAGCAAGAACAGTGTGCAGGTTTTAAACTGTTATCATGCACCTGCGACAAAGATAGCTCAGATGTTTGAATGCCTTTTGAATTTTGAATTAATTATTTGGTGACGTGAATATATTTTGTATAGTTTTGTCTGAAAAGGATAACATTTTTAATGTTTCACTATTTAAAAAAAATGTAATTCACTGAGGAGGATGGTCCTCCCTTGCCTCCTCTGAGGAGCCTCCACTGGTAGGGGGGCTATGGAAAGCCATTGGGGTGCAGGTTTCCGTTAACCGGTATTTGCCAAAATTCTGCAGATTAAATAAATACAAAGACGATTAAAAAATATTTTAGCTGTCCAAATTGTCACGGTTGCCCTGCTTCTGAGGACAGAGAAAAAGTGAGAGGAGCATTGGCCTAGGCTACTGTTGATTGTGAAGATGGAGACCTTTTTCGTCTAAGTAAAATGAAAGTTAGAGAGTATGCCTCAAGGCAGAAAATCCCACAAGGCAGGGCTCCAGACTGCGACCATTTAGTCACATTTTTCAACCTTTTGACAGCTGGCTGTGGGAGTTAAAAAATGTATTGGTTTCATCGGTGTGGGCTGCACATTCATTCACCTTACTAAAAACGTCCTATTTTTTAGGAGGCTAAAACCATGATTTGGTCAAACAGTGATGTACATTATCCTCCTTTACCTGCTTTTATGGGGCCTGCTGCTGTGTCAAGTGAGCCACTTGAAAAGCGTTCCGATTGTATACAATTTTAAAATCTAAATGTACCTTTAGATTAATACATGGCTACAATGAGTGGGTATTATCTTTAGAGTTAGTGAGCGAGCAAATGTTTTGAGTTACTTGAGTTAATTCTCTACTCAGGTAGAGAATTAGCCCCAAATAAACGATATTAGAGCACATAAAGATGCAGGCAAATTTATATTGGGAAAAAAATATGTTTTTTTGTTGAGAGAATGCCAACCATGTGCAAAGCTGTCATCAAGGCAAAGGGTGGCTACTTTGAAGAATCTCAAATATACAATATATTTTGATTTGTTTTACACTTTTACACTTTTTTTGTGTTATTTCATAGTTTTGATACCTTCACTATTATTCCACAATGTAAGATAGGCCTATGCATGCAATGCCCTAATGTATTTAGTATTCAAATCTCCAAACTGTGAGGTCGACAATTATTGTTTTAGGAAAGAAAAAACAACAATACAATTTTTATACAACAATATAAAGTTTTGCATATACTACAGATCGAAACACAAGGAAGAGTGTTTTTGTAGTTAGTTATAGGCTGTTTTTAAGGACATGTAAATGTGACTCTTCTGAAAAGGTAAGAATCAATCTAATCTTGTAAGGCGCTGTCCATGGTGCTGATAGAGCGGAGTGGAGATTCTCACACCAACCTGTCATTTCTTGGTCAAAAGTATTTGAATGTCAATGTTTATTGTGGTATAATGTGATAAAAGCACAATTCAATATAATACCATATAACAAGAGCCCAAATGAAGTACCCAAAATATAGCTAAGTATCGGTATGTTTCATCATAGAAATACATTCTATTATTGTTTTCTTAGTAGCCTATTGGTTTTTATGGTTGTAAATGGAACTGTACGTATTGGAAACATTTTCAAATTTGTCATGTCTGCTCCCGCTCTCCTTCCATCCATTACGCACACCTGCCTTCCCTCATTACACGCTTCAGCGATATTGGACTCACCTGGACTCACTTATCACCTGTTATTACCTCCCCTATATTTGTCAGTTCCCCAGCTCTGTCCCCCGCTTCTGCATTGATTGTCTTTTGTTTGTGTTACCTGTTTGCTGACGCTGTTCCTGTCTTGATCCATGTCCATTATTTAGTAAATGTTTTACTCCCCGTACCTGCTTCGTCTCTCCAGCGTCATTCCATGTGACAGAATTTGATTCAAAAACGTGCATTGCCATATCACAACATGTTGCTGTACTCATGAGCTGCATGGTTTTCCATGTCTGAAGCGGGCCTATAGGCATATTTGTTTGGCAAGACAGCTGTGCATGTCTGCATCTCACAGTAATAGGCTGTAGGTGTCACTTTCTGACCTTTATTTCCTTTGTTTTGTCTTTATTTAGTATGGTCAGGGTGTGAGTTGGGGTGGGCAGTCTATGTGTGTTTTTCTATTTTCTACACCCACCAACAAAGGACCAAGCAGCGTGGTAAAGGGCAGCAGCAGCAGCGGCAAAGAACGCAGGACTCCTGGACATGGGAGGAGATTCTGGACGGCAAAGGACCCTGGGCACAGCCAGGGGAATATCGCCGCCCCAAAGCAGAGCTCGAGGCAGCGAAGGCAGAGAGGCGCTGGTATGAGGAGGCAGCACGGCGTCGGGGCTGGCAGCCCGCGAGGCAGCCCCAAAAATCTCTTGGGGGAGGCACACGGGGAGTATGGCGAAACCAGGTAGGAGACCTGCGCCAACTTCCCGTGCTTACTGGAGAGAGAGAGGGACTGGGCAGGTACCGTGTTATGCGGTGGAGCGCATTGTGTGTGTGCATAGCCCGTGTGCATAGCCCGGTGCGGTACATTCCATCTCCGCGTATCGGTCGGGCTAGAGTGGGCATCGAGCCAGGTGCCATAAAGCCGGCTCTACGCATCTGGTCTCCAGCACACCCCAGTGCGGGCTATTCCACCTGGCCTGGCATTCAACCAGGTAAGTTTGGGCAGGCTCGGTGCTCAAGAGCTCCAGTGCGCCTGCACGGTCCGGTCAGTGCCCAGTGCCACCTCCACGCATCAGGCTGTCTCTCCGTTTTCTCCCTACAGGTGCTCCTGCCTGTCCAGCGCTGCCAGAGCCTTCCTCCCTCTCCCGAGCCGCCAGAGTCTCCCGTATGTCCTGAGCCGCCAGAGTCTCCCGTCTGCCAGGAGCCGCCAGTCAGCTAGGAGCCGCCAGTCAGCCAGGAGCCGCCAAAGCTGGCAGTCAGCCAGGAGCCGCCAGACCCGCCAGTCAGCCAGGAACCGCCAGAGCCGCCAGTCAGCCAGGAGCCGCCAGAGCCGCCAGCCAGCCAGGAGCCGCCAGAGCCGTCAGCCAGCCAGGAGCTGCCAGAGCCGCCAACCAGCCAGGAGCCGCCAGAGCCGTCAGTCAGCCAGGAGCCGCCAGAGCCGCCAGTCAGCCAGGCGATGCCAGAATCGCCATTCACTCCGGAGTTGCCGGAGTCTCCCGCCTGTCCGGCACTGCCGGAATGTCCTGTCCATTCGGGACCCATTTCTAGGGTCCCCAGTCCGAGGTTGGCGGCGAGGGTTGCCGTGTTTAAGAGGCCACGGAGGCGGACAATGAGGCGGAGAAAAACTGTGGTGAAGTGGGGTCTAAGTCCCGCGCAAGAGCCACCACCACGGACAGACGCCCACCCAGACCCTCCCCTATAGGTTCAGGTTTTGCTACCGAAGTCCGCACCTTTGGGGGGCGGTACTGTCATGTTCTGACCTTTATTTCCTTTGTTTTGTCTTTATTTAGTATGGTCAGGGTGTGAGTTGGGGTGGGCAATCTATGTGTGTTTTTCTATGTTGTGATTTTGAGTTCAGCCTAGTATGGTTCTCAATCAGAGGCAGATGTCGTTAGTTGTCTCTGATTGAGAATCATACTTAGGTAGCCTGGGTTTCACTTTTGAGTTGTGGGTGTTTGTTTCCGTGTGAGTGTTTGTTGCCACACGGTACTGTTTCGGTTTTGTTCGTTTCACGTTTATTGTTTTGCAGAGTTCAGTTTATGTCTTTAAATAAACGTTAAGTACACTTACCACACTGCGCATTGGTCCTCCGATCTTTCTCGCTCAGAAGAGGAGGATGAATGCCGTTACAGTAGGCTGTTTTGGTTATCTGGATCTCCATTCACCTTTTCTTTACTGTGTTTGTTTACTGTTAATATAACTAGCCTAATTATAGATTGTGTCATGCCTTTATTCATCTGATATTTTGTTTACTTGGTATCGCTGTTTTGTTCTGTTCCCACTCGTTCACATTCGCAATTTTTTCTGTGTTTTTGTTTGCATGCATGAATAACTAGGCTACTACTTTCAGCATTTAGTTTGCATTGTTTTGGTAAGACTGCTGTGTGTTACATAGGCTGTTTGTAATAGATGAATTGCCCTATTATCTACCTTGTAGCCTATATTCATCACTAAAACGGCTTTGCTTTAGTGTGTAATGTGATGTCCAGCAGAGATTTGCACGAAATCTGTAGCCTACTTGTCATGGCATTTGAACTTTATGTTTATTGTGGTGTAGCATGATATAAGCAGAATTCAATATAATTGCAATGCAAGAACCCCCCAAAATTGTGCCCCCTCGCTGATTTCAACTGCCCCCTTGGTCACTTTATCCTGGCGCCGGGTCTGAGTGGATTGGAGAGGAGGAGAGAGGGAAGTAAGGGCTTGAATGGGGACTTTAGATCTATGTACAGTATATTATATTCAGTGTGAGACTGTGTTTTGAAAGGTATAAATTCCTTTTAGATCAACAGTGGCGGGTTCCGATGGTTTACAGTATGTCACGTTCAAAGCAACAGCAACCAATGATCTGTAGCCATTAGCTTCCTGGTCTGTGGAGTGTCCTTGGGGTTTTGCTGTCAGTGATTGACAGTGCATGACAGTTTCGCCAATTGTCATGTTCATGGTGTGGAGTCTAACAATGTGCCAAGAAGTAAAATAGACACTAAAATACATCAGTGCAATCCCTTTGTTTCAGCCCGTAAGAAGCCGTCTCACGGCGCTTCGCATGAGCTCCTTGTGTCTCCACCGTCTTGAATGACTCACACTGACCTTGGAGATTATTGCTATACTAGACAGAAAAAATGCTATATGTTTGTCAAGAGCTGTCTGTCATCAATGAGCTTTTGTGTTGAGTATCGATCGCCTCCTCGGCAGGACACAGAGGTTGATGGATGCACAGCAAACAGACTCTGCATCGCCAGCAAGCAGCAGCAAGCCTCCCCTCCCTCCCCTCCCCGACCGGCCCAGCCAAGGGGTCTCATGATGGGATGTCAAGACAGGGCAACAGCCCCCCTCCTCCCCAACATACCCAGACCGTCCCTCCACCCTCTCCCCTGTTCCTGTTTATTCTGGAGCTCTTTCCATCTTCAATCTCCGTCTGTGGCATAGCTATAGCCAGGGCACCAAGCCGCGCAGCCGTTCATTAGCAAACATGGAGTGGATTACTGTAGGTTAGTGCCGCTCCTCCCGTGTCGATAACCCAGCCTGATTGCTTTGTAAACGGCAGAGTCGCTAACAAGAGTTCCACCACTGTATCTGTGGCGCACATATAAAGATAACAATATAATTCCCCTATCAGTTGACCTGGTTTCTCTTCAGTTAGTAAGCTTCTGCCTCTGGAGTGCAATTGAGTGGGCCATGGTCTTTATAAAGCCGATACTAGACAACACGAATGTGGAACACGATGTGAGAGCCATCATCCCTGGTGATTCTTTTTTATTTTTCAGGAAGGAACGACTGCTGCGGCACTGTAGCAATCACAGTTTGTCTTCGGCACAAGTGAGAATGGCAATATTGCTAGTTTGGATGAATTAGGAAAATAGGTGAAAATAGGATTTATTCTGTCGTTATTAACAAAATAACCTATGCCAAAAATCAGAAAAATATCATTGGGCTTGCTTTGTTTTGTTCCTTGACCTGATTTGACCCTATATGGCTGCCTCCCTCGCTGCACAACATGGATATGGTATGAGGTCAGGCTAATCGATCTGCTTTGATATTTTATAGACCCCCCACCTCCTCCACCTCCCCCACTGTGTGAGCTGCTGCTAGAGTATTTCCTCAGTGCAGGATTACTGATGCTATCCACCTTTTTTCCACAAGGGCACTTAAACAGACACTTGTCATCAGCCCCTGACCAAGGACATAAATAGATCAAATAGGCTGTGTTTACACAGGTAACCCAATTCTGATCTTCTTTTCACTAATTGGTCTTTTGACTAATCAGATCTGAAAAAGATCTGATGTGAATTCATTGAATTATTAATTGATGTGAAAAATACATGCATTTGTTTCCATAGCCATCATTCTGTCATTTATCCATGAATTAATACAGAGCATCTGGGTGAGGAATACATCTGGCATAATATTCACCACAGCTCAAGTAATTCAAACAGCCCTACTGGGCATTTCACCCAGATACTGGATCCAAAATGATACAACAATGTCAGCGTTTGCAGACTCAATAACACTTAGAGGGATATAGGAAAACAAGTGTGCCATACATGGCAGAAAAGTCTGGCAGATTACAGGAGATTTTCTGGCCCTCGGGACTTCTCACTCAACTGATGTTGACAAAGCAGAGCTGATGTAGGTTGAGTGGGAAAAAAATCTATTGGAAAGAGAAAGCATTCAAGTATGCAGGCCTGTATATGATAGCATTTGATATGTGCTCTTTGTGGGGGTTTTCTCGCTCCCCGTGCCAAGGGTTGTGTAGCCATAAATTATTCAACAGTCAAATCCAAAAATCTACTAAATAAAATCATTTGTTTCCACAAACTGTACTTCACAAAAAGGTTGTTTATAACGATGGTAAACCACGTCTCTCAGTGCTGCTAGCAATCAATAGTCTGATGCAATCCTAAAGGCCCTTCATCATAACTCCATTCTACTGAGTGGACCAGTCCACCTTAACACAGGCTACAGTGGAGACATAGAGACATATGTGCTACATCTCCATCCACTGTTGTCTCTTCCAGTTCTCTCCAATTGCCAGGACCTCAAGAATTCTTAAAAAGCTCCCAAAAATGTGAATGCTTGTCAAATATTTCATTCTCAATAGTTTCAATTTGAATAGTTAATTTATTTATTGATTAGTTTTATTGTTGGCTGACAAGTCAATTCTTATCCTCAGATGACGAAGGGTGATGAAGTCAGTAATAGTTTTGAAGGCTACTAGATCAATATCAGTTCCAGTGCTGATGACACTGATGTCATCCACCATCAGAGACTCTCCTCCTCCTCCTCCTCCTCATCCTCCTCATCCTCCTCCTCCCCAGATCCAGTGCTCTTCATCAGCTGTGTCTTGGTCTTTGTCTGTGTCTGGGTCTGTGTCTGGGTCTGTTTCTGTGTCTGGGTCTGTGGCCCAAGCTTGTTATTAGTGCTGTGAATCCCTTCCTTCCTGCCTGCAGCCAGATATGGCTGGTGCTACAGCCTTATTCATCTCCATACTGGAAGTCAATAGGCCTCTGCTCTAATGGGGAATGATTAAAGAGTAGAGGAGCCAGTAGAACTTACTCAGCGAAAGTTCAGAAAGTGCAGCCAGTCCGTGACTGAACATGGCTCCATTCATAATGCACAAGGACAGGAGAGGAGAGAATTGGGGAGGATGTGAGAGTAGAGGCGAGGAGAGGAGAGGAGGGGAGAAGGGGTGAGAGGAGGGGAAAGGAGAGGAGGAGAGGAGGGGGGAGAAGGGGTGGGAGGAGAGGAGAATGGGTGAGAGGGGAGGAGGGGAGAGTAGAGCGGAGGAGGGGAGGGCAGAGGAGGAGAGAGGAGAAGGGGTGAGAGGAGAGGAGGGGAGAGGAGAGGAGAGAACTATAGAGGACTGGGGAGGAGAGGACTGTAGAGGACGGGAGAGGAGAGGATTGTAGAGGACGGGAGAGGAGAGGATTGTAGAGGACGGGAGAGGAGAGGATTGTAGAGGACGGGAGAGGAGAGGATTGTAGAGGACGGGAGAGGAGAGGATTGTAGAGGACGGGAGAGGAGAGGATTGTAGAGGACGGGAGAGGAGAGGATTGTAGAGGACGGGAGAGGAGAGGATTGTAGAGGACGGGAGAGGAGAGTAGAGGACGGGAGAGGAGAGTAGAGGACGGGAGAGGAGAATAGAGGAGAGGAGAGTAGAGTAGAGGAGGGGAGAGGACAGGAGAGGAGAGGAGATTAGAGGAGGGGAGAGGACAGGAGATTAGAGGAGGGGAGAGCAAAGGGGAAGGAAAAGAAAAGGAGAGGAGATGGCTTTTACTGTAGCTGGAGCTATCTGAGGAGAACACGCTACAACTGGAGCCTCCCTCCCTCCGCTGGCCCTACCACCTCTATGTGACACAATAACTACATTAGCTTTGATCAAAGTTCATAGGCGCTATACAAGCTACAATATATGCTGCCTATATATCTGCCTTTATTCGTTTTTCTTTTTTATATGTTATGGTATTAAAATAATTGTTCACTTTGAATGTAATGACTCATCTATTAACAGGGCTGGTGTCATGAGAGGAGGGATACCTCAGGGACCTCGTTCTTTCTTCATACCGCTGGGTTCCTGGAGGAGGGAGGGAGGGTGGCGGGAGGCCTGTGGTACAGTTTAGTACATAGGTAGGTTTCACTGTTAGGATCAGACCAGATCAGCCCTACAACAGGAGCCAATGTGGCTAATTTACATATCTTTGAAGAAAATGGGACCTCTGTGTTGAGCAGCTAAAATGGCAGGCAGAAATAGAGAAAGAGATAGAAAGAGTCACACTGGCTGACTGACTGGCTGGCTGGCTGGCTATTCCAGCTGCACTGATTTACAAGGTCTATCATCAAACTCTATGTCTACCATAACGCCTCTGACTTTCATGGGCAGGTTTTTCTTTTCTCCCTGGTTAGCTGCATTTTGCATATGTGGCGGCATATGTTGCACTCTCAGGAAACATTTGTTATGATTTAAGAGGACCCTGCAGCAGTGTATACTGCACCTGTCACTATCTGATTATTTTATAGCCTGTGCATTGTTCTCTGGCATTTAATTAGTAATTACATGGTAGCAATCTGCATTTTGTAATACTTATTTTATGTGATTGACATGAAAAAAGGAAAACATGTTTTGTTTAAAATTCTCCAATGCATTGCTTTTGATCTGAATCCAACTGTATTCTTTTGGAGCAATTGTGTAGACAAGCCTATCTATCTCAGCGTCAACCTATTTTAATGTAAACAGGGAAAGCACTTTGGAGCAGAAATCGTCTTTCTTATTAAGTACTATTATCATTCTTTGAATATGTCCAGAGCAATGCCATCATACGTCATTAACACAGGAGGACTATTTTATTACTCCAACGGATTCCATGCAAGCATCATTCCCCACAATTTTCTGCATCCATGGGCATAGCTCAGGAAGAACATAATCCGGAATGAGAAGGCTCTGTGGCCTACAGTGCAAACAGGATAAAGCAATGACAAATTCTGGACCTGAGGACTCACGGAGAGCACGGAAAAAGGAGATTAAGAGGAACACCATTGTTTACCTCCTCCAAGGTGCAGGGTACTTTGTTGTTTATAAATGTTGCTAGCTCTTATTGGTTACCTCGCAGGCTTTTGGAATGAGGAAGGGGGATAAGACTTGAGGAAGGACTCAGGAGGGGGTTCGATACAACTTTAATAATGCGTGGCAGGGGCTAAATGAGCCATTCTGCGGTACTCTAAGGCATCTCTGCCCCACCCATCCCCCCTCACGGTATCATGCCCTGAATTATTAAGAGTGTTGTTTGCCCTTATTGCATTGCAGCAATGTGCCTTGTCGCTAGAAACAAGGATCTCCGAGCTGCATCTCTCTGGAGCTCTGTGCTCCAGCTCCCCACCTTCATCTGCATTGTCAGGGGAGCACATGTGAGAGCAGTGGCCAGGGAAGTGCACACACACACTCACGCATAAGCAGATAAACTCTGCATGTTTGGTTCATTAAAATAAATCTCACCCAACACCTAAACTATTGCAAACACTTTTGACAATAATTGACAGATGCATTTTCTTTTCTTTTTTACTTCATTCAATGCTTTGTATTGTGCTACAAATGACTACTACTACACTGCATGTACTGCTTATGGTTTGTCGTGAGCGGTACACATTTTTCTGGGATTTGTCTTTAGGTCCTCATTTGGTGAAGTAAGTTGCTGCTTGTAGTCTGACAGGGAAGTGTTGGGCTCCAAATCCCCCATGAAGTCTTTCTGTGTGTGTGACTCTGAGATGAAAGGGGGAGTCACATACCGATCCAGAGGAGGATCACGCCAGGCACACTGAAGAGACGGCATCACTCACTTAATAAAACAACACCCACCACCCCATCACCATCACATCACCATCACATGTGCCTTGACCATTACGCTCTGTTAGAAGCTTCCTGTCAAATGCCCTGTTCTGATATGTAACAAAACATATATAAAGATAGCGATGAAAAATGTCATTTGAAGGTCTGGATAATAACATTGTGGAGACCGACACCAATGATGTAGAAAGGATACAGGCTTCTACCCAACCCAACCCCTCCCTGCCTGCCTCTCTCCTACCCCCCCCCCCCCACACACACACACCTCCTTCTCTACTTTTTAATCACACAATTAATAATTAATCAGAGGTTGGCCTCGATAATGTTGAGTCTGCAGATAAGATAGAAGCACACAACTGCTGAGAGGACCTAACAGAAAAAAGACATGGGCACCAAAAACAGAATATCAACTCTTTAACACAGACGGACCAATAACCACATGTCACCAGATTAAAGAATGAACACATGTTATTAAATGGAAGAAATGCTCCACATGCTCTTTTTAAATAGTGGAACTATGAGTTGAAATCAAATGTTTTTTTAGCACCTTACTTTCTGGCTGCATTTCAGAGGCAGTTACAGAGAAGAATGTGACATGAACTGCCTCGAGCCTTCCTCTGTTTATGAATATGTAGCTAGAGGGATACTGTATTGATTGCTTGATTGCTTGATTTTCCCTACGCTTTAAATTCCTCTGTAGTGAAGTGGTGTCAGAACTGAGGAGAGAGCCAACACTTTGTGGTCACAGGAACACAATGTCGTCTTCTTTCTTCTCAGAGAAGTATTACATCATCTTTCTGTATTCCAAAGGTATGACTGTAACATGTGTTGGAGACTGAGGCAGTTAAAGGTTGACTGTAACATGTGTTGGAGACTGAGGCAGTTAAAGGTTGACTGTAACATGTGTTGGAGACTGAGGCAGTTAAAGGTATGACTGTAACATGTGTTGGAGACTGAGGCAGTTAAAGGTATGACTGTAACATGTGTTGGAGACTGAGGCAGTTAAAGGTATGACTGTAACATGTGTTGGAGACTGAGGCAGTTAAAGGTATGACTGTAACATGTGTTGGAGACTGAGGCAGTTAAAGGTATGACTGTAACATGTGTTGGAGACTGAGGCAGTTAAAGGTTGACTGTAACATGTGTTGGAGACTGAGGCAGTTAAAGGTTGACTGTAACATGTGTTGGAGACTGAGGCAGTTAAAGGTTGACTGTAACATGTGTTGGAGACTGAGGCAGTTAAAGGTATGACTGTAACATGTGTTGGAGACTGAGGCAGTTAAAGGTTGACTGTAACATGTGTTGGAGACTGAGGCAGTTAAAGGTATGACTGTAACATGTGTTGGAGACTGAGGCAGTTAAAGGTATGACTGTAACATGTGTTGGAGACTGAGGCAGTTAAAGGTATGACTGTAACATGTGTTGGAGACTGAGGCAGTTAAAGGTATGACTGTAACATGTGTTGGAGACTGAGGCAGTTAAAGGTTGACTGTAACATGTGTTGGAGACTGAGGCAGTTAAAGGTTGACTGTAACATGTGTTGGAGACTGAGGCAGTTAAAGGTTGACTGTAACATGTGTTGGAGACTGAGGCAGTTAAAGGTATGACTGTAACATGTGTTGGAGACTGAGGCAGTTAAAGGTATGACTGTAACATGTGTTGGAGACTGAGGCAGTTAAAGGTATGACTGTAACATGTGTTGGAGACTGAGGCAGTTAAAGGTATGACTGTAACATGTGTTGGAGACTGAGGCAGTTAAAGGTATGACTGTAAAATGTGTTGGAGACTGAGGCAGTTAAAGGTATAACTGTAACATGTGTTGGAGACTGAGGCAGTTAAAGGTATGACTGTAACATGTGTTGGAGACTGAGGCAGTTAAAGGTTGACTGTAACATGTATTGGAGACTGAGGCAGTTAAAGGTTGACTGTAACATGTGTTGGAGACTGAGGCAGTTAAAGGTTGACTGTAACATGTATTGGAGACTGAGGCAGTTAAAGGTATGACTGTAACATGTATTGGAGACTGAGGCAGTTAAAGGTATGACTGTAACATGTGTTGGAGACTGAGGCAGTTAAAGGTTGACTGTAACATGTGTTGGAGACTGAGGCAGTTAAAGGTATGACTGTAACATGTGTTGGAGACTGAGGCAGTTAAAGGTATGACTGTAACATGTGTTGGAGACTGAGGCAGTTAAAGGTTGACTGTAACATGTGTTGGAGACTGAGGCAGTTAAAGGTATGACTGTAACATGTGTTGGAGACTGAGGCAGTTAAAGGTATGACTGTAACATGTGTTGGAGACTGAGGCAGTTAAAAGTTGACTGTAACATGTGTTGGAGACTGAGGCAGTTAAAGGTTGACTGTAACATGTGTTGGAGACTGAAACAGTTAAAGGTTGACTGTAACATGTGTTGGAGACTGAGGCAGTTAAAGGTTGACTGTAACATGTGTTGGAGACTGAGGCAGTTAAAGGTATGACTGTAACATGTGTTGGAGACTGAGGCAGTTAAAGGTATGACTGTAACGTGTGTTGGAGACTGAGGCAGTTAAAGGTTGACTGTAACATGTGTTGGAGACTGAGGCAGTTAGAGGTATGACTGTAACATGTGTTGGAGACTGAGGCAGTTAAAGGTATGACTGTAACATGTGTTGGAGACTGAGGCAGTTAAAAGTTGACTGTAACATGTGTTGGAGACTGAGGCAGTTAAAGGTATGACTGTAACATGTGTTGGAGACTGAGACAGTTAAAAGTTGACTGTAACATGTGTTGGAGACTGAGACAGTTAAAGGTATGACTGTAACATGTGTTGGAGACTGAGGCAGTTAAAGGTATGACTGTAACATGTATTGGAGACTGAGGCAGTTAAAGGTTGACTGTAACATGTGTTGGAGACTGAGGCAGTTAAAGGTATGACTGTAACATGTGTTGGAGACTGAGGCAGTTAAAGGTTGACTGTAGTAATAAGGGCTACTGTCAGTAACAGTAACCCTTTATCTCATGCTGCATAGTGAATTGCTATGTACTTATTTCCAATATGTCCACCCCATCCCCAGCCCACTGTATTTAGGAAGAACATGACACTGTATCAGAGGATGATAGAAGCACTTGTGCTGCTATTCGCTGGGGAAGGTCCCTCTCTTAATTAGCAATAGGAGCTCATTGACGCTGCTCCCGGCCTGCAGTGTATCTCTCTCTCTCTCTCTCTCTCTCTCTCTCTCTCTCTCTCTCTCTCTCTCTCTCTCTCTCTCTCTCTCTCTCTCTCTCTCTCACAGACACACATTTGCACACACGCTCTTGAAAAAGAATGGGTGAAAAAAATTGTGTGAACCCTGGATGGCAACAGCAAAGCAATCACAGCGTAGCAATGCCCCCCACGCCTGGCCCATTAATAACAGTAATACACACACCGCGCCCTAGCCACCTCCACCACCAGCCGCCGAGAGCACCACTGACACTTTAATGGCCATTTTTTACTTTTGTTTTTAAATAATGCATGTGTTGCTTGTCAGCACTGCTTCCAGTTTCCCCCACCTCCCCTTTGCAGCATTCCTTTGTGCAGAAATGACAATGGGGACCTGCGTTCATCCTACTTGGGGACATGTAGTAGTGTGTGTGTGTAAATCATATGTTGTGGGGACCTTAGTGTTAGTGTGTGGGCTGGCTGGCTCCTCAGCTGCTGCAGGGGCCTAACTTAAGAGTGGTTCTCTCCTCTCCAGGCAGAAGCTCTTCATACACAGCAGCCGTGTCACTGTGGCCAGGGCTGGAGGCGGAGGGCCGAGGGCCTGGCTTACATGTCTCATACAGGG
>NC_068452.1:31048978-31058978 GCF_023373465.1 Oncorhynchus keta | reverse complement strand
TACAGTAGTGAGGCTATATACAGTAGTGAGGCTATATACAGTAGCCAGGCTATATACAGTAGCCAGGCTATATACAGTAGCCAGGCTATATACAGTAGTGAGGCTATATACAGTAGCCAGGCTATATACAGTAGCCAGGCTATATACAGTAGCCAGGCTATATACAGTAGCCAGGCTATATACAGTAGTGAGGCTATATACAGTAGCCAAGCTATATACAGTAGCCAGGCTATATACAGTAGTGAGGCTATATACAGTAGCCAGGCTATATACAGTAGTGAGGCTATATACAGTAGTGAGGCTATATACAGTAGCCAGGCTATATACAGTAGTGAGGCTATATACAGTAGCCAGGCTATATACAGTAGTGAGGCTATATACAGTAGTGAGGCTATATACAGTAGCCAGGCTATATACAGTAGTGAGGCTATATACAGTAGCCAGGCTATATACAGTAGCCAGGCTATATACAGTAGTGAGGCTATATACAGTAGCCAGGCTATATACAGTAGCCAGGCTATATACAGTAGCCAGGCTATATACAGTAGCCAGGCTATATACAGTAGCCAGGCTATATACAGTAGCCAGGCTATATACAGTAGTGAGGCTATATACAGTAGCCAGGCTATATACAGTAGTGAGGCTATATACAGTAGCCAGGCTATATACAGTAGTGAGGCTATATACAGTAGTGAGGCTATATACAGTAGCCAGGCTATATACAGTAGTGAGGCTATATACAGTAGCCAGGCTATATACAGTAGTGAGGCTATATACAGTAGCCAGGCTATATACAGTAGTGAGGCTATATACAGTAGTGAGGCTATATACAGTAGCCAGGCTATATACAGTAGGCTATACAGTAGCCAGGCTATATACAGTAGTGAGGCTATATACAGTAGCCAGGCTATATACAGTAGCCAGGCTATATACAGTAGCCAGGCTATATACAGTAGCCAGGCTATATACAGTAGTGAGGCTATATACAGTAGCCAGGCTATATACAGTAGCCAGGCTATATACAGTAGTGAGGCTATATACAGTAGCCAGGCTATATACAGTAGTGAGGCTATATACAGTAGCCAGGCTATATACAGTAGTGAGGCTATATACAGTAGTGAGGCTATATACAGTAGCCAGGCTATATACAGTAGTGAGGCTATATACAGTAGCCAGGCTATATACAGTAGTGAGGCTATATACAGTAGTGAGGCTATATACAGTAGCCAGGCTATATACAGTAGCCAGGCTATATACAGTAGCCAGGCTATATACAGTAGTGAGGCTATATACAGTAGCCAGGCTATATACAGTAGCCAGGCTATATACAGTAGTGAGGCTATATACAGTAGCCAGGCTATATACAGTAGCCAGGCTATATACAGTAGTGAGGCTATATACAGTAGCCAGGCTATATACAGTAGCCAGGCTATATACAGTAGCCAGGCTATATACAGTAGCCAGGCTATATACAGTAGCCAGGCTATATACAGTAGTGAGGCTATATACAGTAGCCAGGCTATATACAGTAGCCAGGCTATATACAGTAGTGAGGCTATATACAGTAGCCAGGCTATATACAGTAGTGAGGCTATATACAGTAGCCAGGCTATATACAGTAGTGAGGCTATATACAGTAGCCAGGCTATATACAGTAGTGAGGCTATATACAGTAGTGAGGCTATATACAGTAGCCAGGCTATATACAGTAGCCAGGCTATATACAGTAGCCAGGCTATATACAGTAGCCAGGCTATATACAGTAGCCAGGCTATATACAGTAGTGAGGCTATATACAGTAGCCAGGCTATATACAGTAGCCAGGCTATATACAGTAGTGAGGCTATATACAGTAGCCAGGCTATATACAGTAGCCAGGCTATATACAGTAGCCAGGCTATATACAGTAGTGAGGCTATATACAGTAGCCAGGCTATATACAGTAGCCAGGCTATATACAGTAGCCAGGCTATATACAGTAGTGAGGCTATATACAGTAGCCAGGCTATATACAGTAGCCAGGCTATATACAGTAGCCAGGCTATATACAGTAGCCAGGCTATATACAGTAGCGAGGCTATATACAGTAGTGAGGCTATATACAGTAGCCAGGCTATATACAGTAGCCAGGCTATATACAGTAGCCAGGCTATAACAGTAGTGAGGCTATATACAGTAGCCAGGCTATATACAGTAGTGAGGCTATATACAGTAGCCAGGCTATATACAGTAGTGAGGCTATATACAGTAGCCAGGCTATATACAGTAGTGAGGCTATATACAGTAGTGAGGCTATATACAGTAGCCAGGCTATATACAGTAGCCAGGCTATATACAGTAGTGAGGCTATATACAGTAGCCAGGCTATATACAGTAGCCAGGCTATATACAGTAGCCAGGCTATAACAGTAGTGAGGCTATATACAGTAGCCAGGCTATATACAGTAGTGAGGCTATATACAGTAGCCAGGCTATATACAGTAGCCAGGCTATAACAGTAGTGAGGCTATATACAGTAGCCAGGCTATATACAGTAGCCAGGCTATATACAGTAGCCAGGCTATATACAGTAGTGAGGCTATATACAGTAGCCAGGCTATATACAGTAGCCAGGCTATAACAGTAGCCAGGCTATATACAGTAGCCAGGCTATATACAGTAGTGAGGCTATATACAGTAGCCAGGCTATATACAGTAGCCAGGCTATAACAGTAGCCAGGCTATATACAGTAGCCAGGCTATATACAGTAGCCAGGCTATATACAGTAGCCAGGCTATATACAGTAGTGAGGCTATATACAGTAGCCAGGCTATATACAGTAGCCAGGCTATAACAGTAGCCAGGCTATATACAGTAGCCAGGCTATATACAGTAGCCAGGCTATATACAGTAGTGAGGCTATATACAGTAGCCAGGCTATATACAGTAGTGAGGCTATATACAGTAGTGAGGCTATATACAGTAGCCAGGCTATATACAGTAGCCAGGCTATAACAGTAGTGAGGCTATATACAGTAGCCAGGCTATATACAGTAGTGAGGCTATATACAGTAGCCAGGCTATATACAGTAGCCAGGCTATAACAGTAGTGAGGCTATATACAGTAGCCAGGCTATATACAGTAGCCAGGCTATAACAGTAGCCAGGCTATATACAGTAGTGAGGCTATATACAGTAGCCAGGCTATATACAGTAGCCAGGCTATATACAGTAGTGAGGCTATATACAGTAGCCAGGCTATATACAGTAGCCAGGCTATAACAGTAGCCAGGCTATATACAGTAGCCAGGCTATATACAGTAGTGAGGCTATATACAGTAGCCAGGCTATATACAGTAGCCAGGCTATATACAGTAGCCAGGCTATATACAGTAGCCAGGCTATATACAGTAGCCAGGCTATAACAGTAGCCAGGCTATATACAGTAGCCAGGCTATATACAGTAGTGAGGCTATATACAGTAGCCAGGCTATATACAGTAGTGAGGCTATATACAGTAGCCAGGCTATATACAGTAGCCAGGCTATAACAGTAGCCAGGCTATATACAGTAGCCAGGCTATATACAGTAGTGAGGCTATATACAGTAGCCAGGCTATATACAGTAGCCAGGCTATATACAGTAGTTAGGCTATATACAGTAGCCAGGCTATATACAGTAGCCAGGCTATAACAGTAGCCAGGCTATATACAGTAGCCAGGCTAAATACAGTAGTGAGGCTATATACAGTAGCCAGGCTATATACAGTAGCCAGGCTATAACAGTAGCCAGGCTATATACAGTAGCCAGGCTATATACAGTAGCCAGCCTATATACAGTAGCCAGGCTATAACAGTAGCCAGGCTATATACAGTAGCCAGGCTATATACAGTAGCCAGGCTATATACAGTAGCAAGGCTATATACAGTAGCCAGGCTATATACAGTAGTGAGGCTATATACAGTAGCCAGGCTATATACAGTAGCCAGGCTATATACAGTAGCCAGGCTATGTACAGTAGCCAGGGTATATACAGTAGCCAGGCTATATACAGTAGTGAGGCTATATACAGTAGCCAGGCTATATACAGTAGCCAGGCTATATACAGTAGTGAGGCTATATACAGTAGCCAGGCTATATACAGTAGCAAGGCTATATACAGTAGCCAGGCTATATACAGTAGTGAGGCTATATACAGTAGCCAGGCTATGTACAGTAGCCAGGCTATGTACAGTAGCCAGGCTATATACAGTAGCCAGGCTATAACAGTAGCCAGGCTATATACAGTAGCCAGGCTATAACAGTAGCAAGGCTATATACAGTAGCGAGGCTATATACGGTAGCCAGGCTATAAACGGTAGCCAGGCTATATACAGTAGCCAGGCTATATACAGTAGCCAGGCTATTTACAGTAGCCAGGCTATATAAAGTAGCCAGGCTATATACAGTAGCCAGGCTATGTACAGTAGCCAGGCTATATACAGTAGCCAGGCTATGTACAGTAGCCAGGCTATGTACAGTAGCCAGGCTATATACAGTAGCCAGGCTATGTACAGTAGCCAGGCTATATACAGTAGCCAGGCTATGTACAGTAGCCAGCCTATATACAGTAGCCAGGCAATAACAGTAGCCAGGCTATGTACAGTAGCCAGTCTATGTACAGTAGCCAGGCTATAACAGTAGCAAGGCTATATACACTAGCAAGGCTATAACAGTAGCGAGGCTATATACGGTAGCCAGGCTATATACAGCTGCCAGGCTATATACAGTAGCCAGGCTATAACAGTAGCCAGGCTATAACAGGAGCCAGGCTATATACAGTAGCCAGGCTATGTACAGTAGCCAGGCTATATACAGTAGCAAGGCTGTGTACAGTAGCCAGGCTGTGTACAGTAGCCAGCCTATATACAGTAGCCAGGCTATAACAGTAGCCAGGCTATGTACAGTAGCCAGGCTATATACAGTAGCCAGGCTATAACAGTAGCCAGGCTATATACAGTAGCGAGGCTATAACAGTAGCCAGGCTATATACACTAGCGAGGCTATATACAGTAGCCAGGCTATAACAGTAGCCAGGCTATATACAGTAGCCAGGCTATAACAGTAGCCAGGCTATATACAGTAGCCAGGCTATAACAGTAGCCAGGCTATATATAGTAACCAGGCTATAACAGTAGGAAGTATATATACAGTAGCGAGGCTATAACAATAGCGAGGGTATATACGGTAGCCAGGCTATATACGGTAGCCAGGCTATAACAGTAGCGAGGCAATATACAGTAGCGAGACTATAACAGTAGCGAGGCTATATACAGTAGCGAGGCTATAACAGTAGCGAGGCTATATACAGTAGCGAGGCTATATACAGTAGTGGGGCTATAACAGTAGCGAGGCTATATACAGTAGCCAGGCTATAACAGTAGCCAGGCTATAACAGGATCCAGGCTATATACAGTAGCCAGGCTATGTACAGTAGCCAGGCTATATACAGTAGCAAGGCTATATACAGTAGCCAGGCTGTGTACAGTAGCCAGCCTATATACAGTAGCCAGGCTATAACAGTAGCCAGGCTATGTACATTAGCCAGGCTATATACAGTAGCCAGGCTATAACAGTAGCCAGGCTATGTACAGTAGCCAGCCTATATACAGTAGCCAGGCTATGTACAGTAGCCAGCCTATATACAGTAGCCAGGCTATAACAGTAGCCAGGCTATGTACAGTAGCCAGGCTATATACAGTAGCCAGGCTATAACAGTAGCCAGGCTATAACAGTAGCCAGGCTATATACAGTAGTCAGGCTATAACAGTAGGAAGGCTATAGACAGTAGCCAGGCTATATTCAGTAGCGAGGCTATAACAGTAGCCAGGCTATATACAGTAGCAAGGCTATATACAGTAGCGAGGCTATAACAGTAGCGAGGCTATATACGGTAGCCAGGCTATATACAGTAGCCAGGCTATAACAGTAGCCAGGCTATAACAGTAGCCAGGCTATGTACAGTAGCCAGGCTATATACAGTAGCGAGGCTATATACAGTAGCGAGGCTATAACAGTAGCCAGGCTATATACAGAAGCAAGGCTATATACAGTAGCGAGGCTATAACAATAGCGAGGCTATATACGGTAGCCAGGCTATATACGGTAGCCAGGCTATAACAGTAGTCAGGATATATACAGTAGCGAGGCTATAACAGCAGCCAGGCTATAGACAGTAGCAAGGCTATGTACATTAGCCAGCCTATATACAGTAGCCAGGCTATAACAGTAGCCAGGCTATGTACAGTAGCCAGGCTATAACAGTAGCAAGGCTATATACACTAGCAAGGCTATAACAGTAGCGAGGCTATATACGGTAGCCAGGCTATATACAGCTGCCAGGCTATATACAGTAGCCAGGCTATAACAGTAGCCAGGCTATAACAGGAGCCAGGCTATATACAGTAGCCAGGCTATGTACAGTAGCCAGGCTATATACAGTAGCAAGGCTGTGTACAGTAGCCAGGCTGTGTACAGTAGCCAGCCTATATACAGTAGCCAGGCTATAACAGTAGCCAGGCTATGTACAGTAGCCAGGCTATATACAGTAGCCAGGCTATAACAGTAGCCAGGCTATATACAGTAGCGAGGCTATAACAGTAGCCAGGCTATATACACTAGCGAGGCTATATACAGTAGCCAGGCTATAACAGTAGCCAGGCTATATACAGTAGCCAGGCTATAACAGTAGCCAGGCTATATACAGTAGCCAGGCTATAACAGTAGCCAGGCTATATATAGTAACCAGGCTATAACAGTAGGAAGTCTATATACAGTAGCGAGGCTATAACAATAGCGAGGGTATATACGGTAGCCAGGCTATATACGGTAGCCAGGCTATAACAGTAGCGAGGCAATATACAGTAGCGAGACTATAACAGTAGCGAGGCTATATACAGTAGCGAGGCTATAACAGTAGCGAGGCTATATACAGTAGCGAGGCTATATACAGTAGTGGGGCTATAACAGTAGCGAGGCTATATACAGTAGCCAGGCTATAACAGTAGCCAGGCTATAACAGGATCCAGGCTATATACAGTAGCCAGGCTATGTACAGTAGCCAGGCTATATACAGTAGCAAGGCTATATACAGTAGCCAGGCTGTGTACAGTAGCCAGCCTATATACAGTAGCCAGGCTATAACAGTAGCCAGGCTATGTACATTAGCCAGGCTATATACAGTAGCCAGGCTATAACAGTAGCCAGGCTATACAGTAGCCAGCCTATATACAGTAGCCAGGCTATGTACAGTAGCCAGCCTATATACAGTAGCCAGGCTATAACAGTAGCCAGGCTATGTACAGTAGCCAGGCTATATACAGTAGCCAGGCTATAACAGTAGCCAGGCTATAACAGTAGCCAGGCTATATACAGTAGTCAGGCTATAACAGTAGGAAGGCTATAGACAGTAGCCAGGCTATATTCAGTAGCGAGGCTATAACAGTAGCCAGGCTATATACAGTAGCAAGGCTATATACAGTAGCGAGGCTATAACAGTAGCGAGGCTATATACGGTAGCCAGGCTATATACAGTAGCCAGGCTATAACAGTAGCCAGGCTATAACAGTAGCCAGGCTATGTACAGTAGCCAGGCTATATACAGTAGCGAGGCTATATACAGTAGCGAGGCTATAACAGTAGCCAGGCTATATACAGAAGCAAGGCTATATACAGTAGCGAGGCTATAACAATAGCGAGGCTATATACGGTAGCCAGGCTATATACGGTAGCCAGGCTATAACAGTAGTCAGGCTATATACAGTAGCGAGGCTATAACAGCAGCCAGGCTATAGACAGTAGCAAGGCTATGTACATTAGCCAGCCTATATACAGTAGCCAGGCTATAACAGTAGCCAGGCTATGTACAGTAGCCAAGCTATAACAGTAGCCAGGCTATATACAGTAACCAGGCTATAACAGTAGGAAGTCTATATACAGTAGCGAGGCTATATTCAGTAGCGAGGCTATAACAGTAGCCAGGCTATATACAGTAGCGAGGCTATAACAGTAGCGAGGCTATATACGGTAGCCAGGCTATATACAGTAGCCAGGCTATAACAGTAGCCAGGCTATAACAGTAGCCAGGCTATGTACAGTAGCCAGGCTATATACAGTAGCCAGGCTTTAACAGTAGCGAGGCTATATACAGTAGCGAGGCTATAACAGTAGCGAGGGTATAACAGTAGCGAGGCTATATACGGTAGCCAGGCTATATACGGTAGCCAGGCTATATACAGTAGCGAGGCTATAACAGTAGCCAGGCTATATACAGTAGCCAGGCTTTAACAGTAGCGAGGCTATATACAGTAGCGAGGCTATATACGGTAGCCAGGCTATAACAGTAGCCAGGCTATAATAGTAGCCAGGCTATATACAGTAGCCAGGCTATGTACAGTAGCCAAGCTATATACAGTAGCCAGGCTATATACAGTAGCCAGGCTGTGTACAGTAGCCAGCCTATATACAGTAGCCAGGCTATATACAGTAGCCAGGCTGTGTACAGTAGCCAGCCTATATACAGTAGCCAGGCTATATACAGTAGCGAGGCTATATACAGTAGCGAGGCTATATACAGTAGCAAGGCTGTATACAGTAGCGAGGCTATAACAATAGCGAGGCTATATACGGTAGCCAGGCTATATACAGTAGCCAGGCTATAACAGTAGCCAGGCTATATACAGTAGCGAGGCTATATACAGTAGCCAGGCTATAACAGTAGCCAGGCTATATACAGTAGCCAGGCTATAACAGTAGCCAGGCTATATACAGTAGCAAGGCTATATACAGTAGCCAGGCTATAACAGTAGCCAGGCTATATACGGTAGCGAGGCTATATACAGTAGCCAGGCTATAACAGTAGCCAGGCTATATAAGAGTAGCCAGGCTATAACAGTAGCCAGGCTATATACAGTAGCAAGGCTATATACAGTAGCCAGGCTATAACAGTAGCCAGGCTATATACGGTAGCGAGGCTATATACAGTAGTGAGGCTATAACAGTAGTGAGGCTATAACAGTAGCGAGGCTATATACAGTAGAGAGGCTATATACAGTAGCGAGGCTATATACAGTAGCGAGGCTATAACAGTAGTGAGGCTATAACAGTACCGAGGCTATATACAGTAGCGAGGCTATAACAGTAGCGAGGCTATATACAGTAGCGAGGCTATAACAGTAGCGAGGCTATATAGAGTAGCAAGGCTATATACAGTGGCGAGGCTATATACAGTAGCGAGGCTATAACAGTAGTGAGGCTATAACAGTAGCGAGGCTATATACAGTAGCGAGGCTATAACAGTAGCGAGGCTATATACAGTAGCGAGGCTATAACAGTAGCGAGGCTATATAGAGTAGCGAGGCTCTATACAGTAGCCAGGCTATATACAGTAGCCAGGCTATATACAGTAGAGAGGCTATATACAGTAGCCAGGCTATAACAGTAGCGAGGCTATATACAGTAGCCAGGCTATATACAGTAGCGAGGCTATATACAGTATCCAGGCTATATACAGTAGCGAGGCTATATACAGTAGCGAGGCTATGTACAGTAGCGAGGATATAACATTAGCGAGGCTATATACAGTAGCGAGGCTATAACAGTAGCCAGGCTATATACAGTAGCGAGGCTATAACAGTAGCGAGGCTATATACAGTAGCGAGGCTATAACAGTAGCGAGGCTATATACAGTAGCGAGGCTATATACAGTAGCGAGGCTATATACAGTAGCGAGGCTATAACAGTAGCGAGGCTATATACAGTAGCGAGGCTATATACAGTAGCGAGGCTATATACAGGCACCGGTTAGTCGGGCTGATTTAGGTAGTATGTACATGTAGGTATGGTTAAAGTGACTTTGCATATATGATAAACAGAGAGTAGCAGCAGCATAAAAGAGGGGTTGGCGGGTGGTGGGTGGCGGGACACAATGCCGATAGTCCGGGTTGCCAATGTGTGGGTGCACTGGTTTGTTGGCTATTGAGG